>NW_004955453.1:2637749-2682895 GCF_000276665.1 Chinchilla lanigera | reverse complement strand
TTTTTTGGTTTTTCTCCGGTACCGGGAACCAAACTCACGACCTTGCGCTTGCCAGGCAGGCGCTTTTGCCGCTGAGCTAAATCCCCAGCCCCTGATTCTGAGAAAATTATTTATTCTGAGTATGCCAAGAGTCGGAGTTAGGCCAGGTATGGTGGTGCACACTCAGGAAGCTGAGGCAGGAGAATTGCTGTGAGTTTGAGGGCAGCCTGAGCTACATAACAGGACCCTGTCTCACAAAACCAAAAAAAAACAAACAAAAGTGAGTCAGGCTCAGAGTCCAAAGAATGGGAACCTTCACGTAGTAAACAAGGAAACAAAAACCAAAGGCTCAGTATTAGGCTTGTAGTAGAGGAAGATGTATCTGTCTAAGTTCGGATTCAACAGTGTTTATAAAAGATTACTTCTCAATAGTTAGCTAATACATATTCTGCTTTTCACAAGAATGATTTGTAATAAACACATAAGGCTCATTACTCTTATCTGAGCAAGTATAATAATGATAAAGTAGTTGAAAAGAGCTTATAAAGCAGTAGATTAATACTTTAATCTGTTTTGAAAACACTTTCTTTCCTGGGTCGAAAGGGTTACAAAGTCCAATTTTTTTTTTTTTTTTTTGTAGAACTGGGGATGTAATCTAGGGCTCTGCACATGCTAGGCAGGCGCTGTACCACTGATCAACATTGCCATCTACCAATTCTAGAGTAATAAAGTTCTATTTGCCTGCTCACTTTCTAGATAATTAATTCAATATTACAATTAAAATGAACTAAATCCAAATAGCACCAATTAATAATTTTTTTTAAATAACAGGGCTAGTATTTCTGATTATGTTTGAAAATTTTCATTTGAAGGATTTTTCAAAAAGTAAAGAGAACAAATCCAAACTTCAGAAATTCCAAACAACTGTCAACACAGTAAATGAGAAGTTCCCAGCTGGGGTGCTTTTGCCCAATTTTGCCCAATCCCTCCTCCCAGGAGATGTGGTTTTGGCCATGCATGAAGACATTTTTGGCGGCCACATGTGGGAGGCAGGGAGTGGGGATGCTGCCGTCACTTGCCAGGTAAAGGCAAGGGATGCTGTGAACTTCCCGTAACTCAGGGTATAGTCCCCACAACAGAGAGTTACTTAACTCAAGATGCTGACAGTGCCCAAGTTGAGAGATTCTGCAGTAAACCAACTGAAACATCAGGTCAGGAAAGAATTAATCTTAGGAGGGGAAAAGAAATAATTTAAAAATAAAGTAGTTCAAACCTGTTCACAAAAAGGCTTGAGGTTGATCCGAAGAGGAAATGTGTAACAGCTAGTTTCCTTGTAGCGTTCACATTTTACAAAATCAAAATTAAATCTTAATAATGAAACCGTTAGAAAGGGAGGCAGCTTACGTAATTTGGCCGACTGTTAAAAAGAAAAAATTTTAAAAAGCAGTTACATGGAAGTATACAAAATGTTATTCCAGGCATGAAAAAATAACACATGACACCATTTTAATAGAAGTATGTTCTTAAGTAACAATAAACTCATTACCATGGTTAAGTCTTGATGTGAACTCTGAACTCTTGATATTAACTCACCTATTTTATGGGACTAAAGGTGTATCGCTGATTAGTCTTACAACTAAAAATTGACATCTGTTTTATGTTTTTAGTGTTGCTACTCCAAAATACTATTTGATGAGCACATTATAACCGGCTGTTCCCTCTCCCTCTGCCTATTCACTGCCCAACTCCTGGCCTCTCATCTCGCTCCACGATGTCACCAACAGGTAATTACCTAGCAGCCATACAGTTCCTATGCAGTGAAAAACTAGAGCTCTGAGACCGTGAAGTGGCATGAAAATTGTATGTATATGTTTTTTTTCTGGGGAGAAAATCCTCAGTTTTCATTAGACTTTCGGAAGTACTCCTAACTAAACGCTTATGATCTACTGATTAAAGTTTTATACCTACTTTTAAATTCAAAAGCAGGTAAGATTTTCATGTTTTGTTTTAATTCCTTGCTTTAAAATAAAACATTACAGCTTGGCATGGTGGTCCACACCTATAACCTTAGCCCTTGGGAGGCTGAGCCAGGATTGCAAATTTGAGGCCAGGTTGGGCTAGGCAGAGAGTTCAAGGCCTAGCAGAGACTAATAGTGAGAGCCTGTCTCAAAAACAAGCCACTAAATTAAACTGCTTTTTACTGACATTAGCAGTTGTCCCTAGCCCTCTTGGATTAATAGGTTGAAGGTAGGGGAAATCCTCCCTTATATAAATATTTATAATAATATAAATATAATGTTGCTAAACATATACTTAAAATAATAATTACACAAATCTAGTGAGTAAAAAAAGTTAATCGAAAAGCTCTTGGCCAGGTGTGTGGGCACACACCTATACAATCCCCACATTTCAAAGGGTGAGGCAAGGGGACTGACAGGAGTTAAAAGGTCAGTTCAAAGGAAGACCCTCCTCATACATAGCAAGACCCTCCTCAAAAAACAAAAGATCTTCAGCAATACAACATGGTAGATAACAAAATCTAAAGATGCATCTAAGTAACACAATTGTAACACGGCTGAGAAAAGATTGCTAAGGACAGAAACCCTGGATTTATTAAGGAAACCTAAACAGCCGAACTCAAACATAGAATGCAATAAATCTAGCGCCACTAGAGTAACATTTTCAATTTTCAAAGTATCAAGATCAAAAGTTTCCATTTGGGCCAGGGATGTAGTTCAGTGGCACAGCACTTGCTTGGCAAGCACAAGGTCCTGAGTTCGATTCCTAGTACCAAAAAAAAAAAAAAAAGTTTCCATTCATGGGCCAGGTGTGGTAGCACATGCCTGTAATCCCAACACTCAGGAGGCTGAGACAGGAGGATTGTCATGAGTTCAAGGCCAGAGAGATCTTGTTTCAAAAAACAAAACAAAAATTCCATTGAAAAATGAACGATATGAAAGGTATATAAAAAACTTTGTTTTAGCAAAAGGTTTCTGTTAGCAAAAGCTTGTTTTAATTAAGTGCAAGTTATGTTAAACCAAAAATTAAGAACATATATCTAAGACTTTTCCAAACTGAAGCTTATACTTACTTCTTTTACTAAATTATAGATGTAACATCAAGGGTGAAATACAAAATAAATAATCAAGTGGTAAACCTCCTTTAGGTTTCAAAGGGGCACAACTGGAAGGAAGTATGTTACACAGTAAAAAATTCATCCTGGTTTTAAATCCTATTGTGAAAAATATAGCCATAGTTTTTATTATATTTTCTTCTATAATCACCAGGACACAAAATCAGAATATCTAAATATTCATTTTGTTTGTTGAAAAGTTCATTAATCACCATCTCTAGGGAACAGTGCTCTCTTTAATAGTGTAGAATAACTGCACTGGTGTCTGTCGTGGTAGCTATATAATACAATCCTCAATAGCCACTGACTGGACTGGGCTCATTTCTGATGCTTATCCTATCATCCTATGCCTATCCCATCATCTACAGCAGGGGACAGCTACCGGTGTGTGTCATTAATGACAGCAGCAGCGCGGGCTGATGCTGTATTGCCCATGGGCACAGGAGCTGAGAGGAAGGTGAGAGATGGCATAGCTGAGCTAGTGGGATGGAAAATGACATTACTAATTTACACATACACAGACATACAGTTAAAATTAATACTCTCTCTTTATACTGACTAATGAATTAGCAGTACTTAGCAATTTAATAGCATTAATAATGCTTTTGGTGGAACTAAACTGTGTAAAAAATGTTTTTCTAAAAATCTGTCCTGTCAGTGGGCATGGTGGAGAACACCTGTAATCCCAGCACTTCGGAGGCTGAGGTAGGAAGATCATTGTGAGTTCAAGGCCAGCCTAGGCTACAAAGTGAGTTCAAGGCCAGCCTGAAGTATATAGCGAGACCCTGTCTCAAAAAAAAGAAAAAAAATCTGTCCTGTAAAGAATTATTGAAATACCAGACTCCCAGAGAACACCTAGGTAAGACATTCTAGACTTAAGAGCTGAAGGACTTGGCTAGTAAACCTCGGAGGGCTTACATCAACACTAGGATAAAACACCAGTAAAGGGCTGGTTTCCAGAAATGCCAAAGTGCCAGTACAATACACTACTGCCACCTCATAAAGGAGATGGCATGGGCAAAATTTATGATGCACGAAAATAACACTGTGCGTGTGTGTGGAGAGTTTCAACTAAACAGTAGTAGTTTCTCATTTCTTGTCAGAGTTTCTCGATTCTAAGATAACTATGAATTACATCTGCAGGAATATGATAAAACTGGAATTCTATTTTTCCTCTTAGCTCAACTGCAAAAGAAGTCAGTTGCTTTAATATTGTCTCCCTTTCACCTTGTATTTTCCTTTACCGCACAGAAAAAAAATGGAAAGCACTCAGCTGAGGCTCGTCATTCCCAAGGAAAGTACTGACAATGGGGAGGGCACACTGGGCCTGCTAGAGCGAGGGGAGACATGTACCAAGATAGTAAAGTAACTGCTTCCTGAGCAGATGAAGACAGCCACCCGTTTTCACAGTAGGAAACAGAGAAAAGAACACTCCGAAAGCTTCCTGATGGCAGGAATAAAAACACATCCATACTCTCTCCTTTACAAAAGTAATTTGCCAAAAGCAGGGTGTTTATACTAAAAGGCATATACTTAAGAAACTCTACGGTACAAGTAATTTTTCTTGGGACAAAAGGAAGTTGAGAGAACTGTTAGACTGAAAGCCTTAAAAATATTCTTTATTGTAAAAATTTAAAAATAGATAATAATGTCAATGCTTTTTTGGGTCAAGATCTTCATGTTTATTTCCCACATGCTTTGTTTTGTGGTCCTGTGGGTTAAACCTAGGGCCTTCACACCAAGCTACATCTCTAGCCCTTTTTATTTTATTTTGAGTTGGGATTTCACTAAGTTGCTAAAATTGCTTAGTCTAGGCTTCAACTTGCAATCCTCCTGCCTCAGCCTCTCAGAGTTCTGGATTAAGGCATGCACTGCCACCCTGGCTTTCCCCCAGACTTCTTCACAAAAGGCGACTTCAGCTGAAAAACTTTCCTGCTACGGAGTGCTAAGTGAGCCCCCAGGGAAAAGGCAGGCATCATTACCTTTGCTGCTTTCACCAGCCGATCACAAGTTCCACAGTGGTACAAGTTGTCACAGTCGAAAACTTCCTCTTCTACATACATGTTCCAGAGAGCGTCTTCCAAACCAGATACATTTTTGACAGCTACCGTTAGATCTAAGAAGTCTTCCTGAAAGATACCAGAATATTGAAAAAATAACTCTACAGAGGTTCATAAAAACATCACAAACTCAAAGATATACTGGGGATAGTCAGATATATTTTTCTTAAAACTGCATCTATGGAAATGTAGCTGTCTTGACTAGCTACTGTGAAATATATAACACTCGGTTATCCTGTCTAAATCAAGCTGTAACTCAACTTAAAATATATTAGGAAAACATTTTATAAAGGGAGAAGTTTATGAGTTTAGTGTAGATAATTAAGATCCATTTTCTCAGGAAATAAACAGCAATAAAATATATCCCTGAATTTAAATACATCTCTCTCTCTCTCTCTCTCTCTCTCTCTCACACACACACACACACACACACACACACACACAGTTTTTAGTACTGTTTTAGTTTTTAGAAGTGTAACAGCAAAGACAAAGTTGAATTTTCTAAAGTAAACTCTATTTCTTTTTACTAAGGTTGGCTTAAGACATACCAAAGAAGTTATAAGAAAAAAATTATTCTGACCCAGCATAACTGGTATTTCTATGAAAACAGAATGGCATTTCACAAAAAGGAAGTCTAATTCTACCTCACTATATTTGAGTGCTACTGTATTTCTAGTAATAATGCTATTACAATTTGGCATGTTTAAATCACATTTATGACCCTATACGTGGATGCAAGAGCATTATTTTAAGAGACTATGGAGACTGGAAAACAATAGGTACTAGTTAATTCATGATAAAAATCTTACTAAACCTAATGTTGTATTTATAATAATGTGTGAAATGTTAATGTGTATGTGCTTTTATGTAAGTTATTAAGTAAGTTATATGCTTTTATGTACACTGCATTTTGCAATTTGTGAATTACATTAGAGCTAAGTCAATCATAAAGTAATTCAAAGACACACAGGACACGTTGTCTTCAAACTAGACTAACCAAGAAAGATTTTTTTCAAGTTACTAGGGACTAAACACAGGGCCTTCACACTGAGCTATATGCCCCTCACTACTCTCTTCCCTGTTTCAGAGACAAGGTTTCACTCATTTTCTAAATTGCTCAGGTTCAATCTTCCTCTTTAGCTTCCAGAGTGCTGGGATTAAAGGTGTGAGCTTCCACACTTGGTTGACCAAGAAAGTCTCTATCAGCATGGAGAAGGGCCAAGAAGTATTTTTTTTTAAATCCATAATTCTTGAGAAATAGATGGCCTCAGTGGGTACTATTTGTCCAGCATGTATGAGCCTTGGGTTCACTGCTTAGTATCAACAGGAAGAAAAAGACTAAATACACATATGTGTACACATACGTATTTTATATCTCCATTTTCTTTAAAGAAAATGGCATTATGTTTTTTATTAACACAATCAAATGGAGGAATGTTCTACAACTTTGCCATAACCAAAGATTTTTATTAAAGGGTTCAATGATGAAATCATTAATTATATAAGATGTATAGAGCACACAGTGATCGCTGTACTTAGAAAAATCCAATTTCTAATTTCTAATCAGATTAGATAATCTATTATTACAAAGAACTGAAGATCATAAAAATTAACAGGATTATAACTTTATTGTACTAGTTTATATATATCGTACATAAACATAAGCACAAAAAAATCTCACTTAATAAACTAAATCCAATATTTAATCAGTTTTGTCAGTTTAAACATTACTCAATATTGTTCTTATAATCTCCCTAATTAATTTTCTTTACAATATTTGACTCACAACATTGGCTTCTTTCATAAGGCCAGTCTTCTACTGTAAGCACCTCCTAACCTATTACCCAAATCTCAGATGTCACGGTTATGTCTAGATGTCCCCCCAAAGTCTCATGCGGTCATAGGTGGGGCTTATAGGAGGTGGCTGGATCTAGGTTGTGTGTTGCTGAGATCAAGGGTGTGAGGCTGGGATTGACTCACAATACAACGCTAGGATTAAGGGTGTGAGTGCTTCCCACCCTAGCCTGGATAATATGTAAGGGACACAAAGAGAGCTGCCATTGTCATCACTGATCGCCTGCTTGCTGCCTTCTGCCTGCCATGAATTCATTTCTCTTCTATGATTCCCCTCTGTCATGCCACCTGGCCTTGGAGCCAGCCAACTATGAACTGAAACCTCTACAAATTCTGACAATAAACCTTTCCTCTTTTAACTTTGAGTGTCAGGTATTTTGTCTCAGCAAAGAGAAAAGTAACTAAGACATGAGAATATTAATTAAAAGACTGTGTTAAGGTATTTGCTTCTTTCAGTTTACATGGAGAAATCTGATTCATAACTGATGATTCAGTTGTAGTTAAGATAAAAGGGAAAAATGATGAACTATTTCTAGTTGAGCATCAACAACAGAACCAGCACAAACTGATGTTCTACTTAACATTAGGCATTGGTTCTGTTGATGATGCTGAAATCACAAACTCCAGGCAAGCAGAGGGGTTTCCAATGTCTTTTGCTTTCAGAAGCAGGGAGTTTAAATTCTGTAAGGCCCTGAATTAATTTTTTTTCCTCATAAAATAGTCTGATAAGTTAATTTTTAAGAAAGAAATGCCATTAAGTATGTTGCATTGCGGTTTAAAATTACTAACAAGTTCTGAGAAAGAAAAGTAGTATTTGATTTTAAAAATGTTTTATAAAATTAGGTTTGAATGGGCGCAAAGTATGAGTGTTCTGTTTCTTTAAGAAGGATGTAGAAAGGGTTTGAGGGTTTGGGACGGGAGAAGTATTTTGCAGAACTATCAGTGTCCAAATAATTTTTAAAAAATAATGAAAGTATTTAAGCAGTAAAAAACAAAATTATTTCTAGTTGATAAACATTTTAATCTGTACCACAAATCATATACTTAGTCACAGGAATTATAATTTACAATATAATTTCATACTAAAATCCTCTTAAATATTCACCTGCTTTTCACTGATGTTTTTACATTCTTTACAAACAATCTGGTTAACAACTGTCCCATGATACAGACGATTGATGAGGTCATGTCCAGAGGTCCCAACTAAAGAAGTTTCCAAAGCACTGAAGAGAATTCGATTCAGTTCCTGCACGTCATGTTGTCTCATTTCCTATAAAACAGGTGACTCATAAATGTGCTTTTGTGTGCCAGACTTTATAAAAATGAATTTTAAGAATAATGCTAATAAAAACACAAGGTTTATCACACAATCCAAGATAACTTTTGATCAGACATAAGGATTACTACGCAAAATTAGCTGAAAACAGGTTAAAAGACCATCATCTACTTTTATTTATTCTGGGAGACTGAGACCTCATCTGGACTGGGACAGTCCTGTACATGTGGATGCAGCAGCGAGAACATGGGACATGCTTTCCGGAACACCTAATCCCACCCCTAATCAGCTGCTGGTGAGGGAACTAAAAAGGGGCCCACCGCACAGCAGAGAGGAGGAACAGCAGTTGGTGGGAGGGCCCATCATTTTATTTTAAAGGGCTCAGGGCTGAAATGCAGGGTCGCTTCACTGCCAACATCCCTGACTGGAAAGAGGGAAGTGGTCATCCAATCACAGTAGACAGCAGGCAGTTGGGACAGCAGACTGGGGGGAATTCAGCCTAGAAGTAGGAGCTGGGACCACCCAGTCTCCATTCCGCTGGGGGCCTGTCTTACTTTTTTCTCCTTGCTGAGGCAAAATACCCAAAGCCCAAAATGAAGGAAGGAAAGGTTTATTTCATTTACAGTTTGTAGAGGTTTTAGTCCATATTCAGTTGGCTGTAAGACAGAGTGGCACATGGCAGAGGGCAACAGTTCATGGCAATGGAAAAAAGGAAAGCAACAAGAGCAAAAGGGAGGAGTGGCGGCAAGCATCCTCCTTCTCTCCCTTATGTGGTGAGCAGGCTACCCCCACCCAGGGCGCATGTAGCACTCACACTGACACAATGAACAAATCCTAGAGCAGGAAGGGCATGTCCTTTTCACCCCAAGATGGAGAACTGCTGAGTCACTTAGCCAAGCCTCTAGAATCCCCAAGTTGACACACTGTATCAACCATAACAGGGCCGATAGCAGGACATGGGCACCCCACCTGCCCTGTGTCAGAGACCCACACAGGCAAGCGGCCTTGGCCAGTGGCAGGACAAGGGCACTCCCTCTTGCCCTGTGACCAGAGGCCCAAGCAGGCAGAAAGGCCTTAGCCAAAAGTAGGGAAAGGGTACCACCTGTCTTGCAACCAGGGAAGCAAGTGGTCAACTGGCCTTAGTGGCAGGATCAAAGCATTACCCCTGCCCTACGACCAACTAGTGAGAGGAGTCAGTGGTGAGACCAAGGTCAGCCTGCACCAGCAATAATCCTACTGCAGACTTGGTGGGGCTACTCGGTACAGATTTCGGCTCTGATTAGGGAACTAACACAGAACTGAGGGTACCAGAAGAATTCTTTTTTTTTTTTTTTTTTTTGGAGGGGTGGTTGTTTAGGTTTTGACTTTTATTGGTTTTCTCTATCCTGTCTCTCTTTCTTCAATGGTTTTTCTTGATTTTCTGATATTTACATGTGAATGAAAACTGTCTCTAGTCTTTCTGGTTCACCTTGATATTCTTTTGCTTTCTCCTTCATTCTCTCTCTCCTGTCCTCTTCTCCAGCTTCCCAAAGTTTGGGCGATCATCCTTTGTTCTTCAACCTTGCTTCCACTATATTTCTCTTCAGTTATTGCTCTGCTTTGTGCCCTACTCTTCCTAAGTACCCCTTCCCTACAAGATAAAATCACTCTATCCAGGGGAAATTCACTGCATACAAGTTCCTGGTTTATGCTGGATGTTGTTGTATAAGTATAGATCTTGCTCCTAGGGGTAAAGATACCAAATTAGCAGTGACTACAGATTGTCAGGTTCCAGCCTGTGCTTGATGCTATTGTTACTGCTAACTGTACTGCTTTAGCTAGGATGCCACACTTGTAATCAGCTGTTCACCTTTGTATGACAATACTATGATAATCTGGGGTCATAATCACCCCCATAGTCCCGTACCAAAGGAGTGGATGCTGTGCTAAATAGATAGCAATTCCTCATCCTAATAAAGGAGGAAGATAGGACCTTGGGACAGACACAAAGACCAATAGCCAGCTATATCTAGAAGACATCTCAGAAGAACAGATATTTCCTAGAGAATACTCCATACCAGTGATAAAGCTATATAACATAAGAAAAATACAAAAAACAACGCAGAAAACAAATTAAAACAAATAGAAAATGACAAGACACAGAGGCAAGATAAAAATCCCAGGTTTCCAGCCCACCCAGGACAATTCCAGGGGACAATGAGGTAAGAGGAAATCAGAAGCATACACCTGAATCTTACACCTATATCTTCTGGAATGAGAGCAGCAGAAATTAAAAAAAAAAAAAAAAAATACATACATGAGGCTATAAAGGAAAGCAGAACAGAAATAATTTCACAGGTCAAAAAGAGATGTCAACCATACTGAAGGACTTGCTCAGCAAATCTAGAGTAGACATAGATAAAAAAGTAGAGGAGCACAGGAAAATGATGGAAATCATGAATGCCCAACATAGGAAAGAAATGGAATCCACGAAACAGATTCAAACAAATATCCAGGAAATTAAAAATTCCATTGGAAGTTTGCAAAACCGCATTAAAGAAAGTGAAGATACAGTAGCAGACCTAAAAGGATTATGGTTAGTGATCACAAAAATAAAGATCTATTAAAAATAACATGGGACCCAAAGCAATGGGAAGCTGGACAGAAAAAGTTACAAAGAATGGCTTTCACCCCAGATAGCTCACTTGAGATGTTAGTAAGAATTGCCTCCTCAGTACTCCATAGCCATGATGAGGAGGAGGCCAAGGAGAGAAAACAAAGAGACTGAGAAAAAGCAGCTGCTTTTGCTGCACCACTAAGAGAAACAGATCCCAGGTCTGATTCCCGGGGCTCCAAGAAGAACTCGACAACTGCATTCATCAGCTACCACTGTTAAAAGCCAGGCCACCTCAAGAGGAACTGCTCTAAGAGGCCCCATGGGCCATGCCCTGGATGCAAAGGAGACCACTGGAGATCGGTCTGCCCTCTGAGGTGGAGGCCCCAGAGCTCAGACCCATGCTACCAGTTAGTCCAACAGGAATGAGAGGGCTTGGGGCATGGTCTGCCTTCTCCCTCTGGCCAGACCGTCATCTCCATCGAGGAGCCCTGGGTAATCATGACTATGGAGGAACAAGAAAACAGCCTGTTGCTAGACACAGGTGCAAGTCTCTCGGTCCTTCTTTTCAATCCTGGCCTTCCTTCCAGCCATCATACCTCAGTGAAAGGAGTCACTGGTGAGGAGGTAATATGCTATTTTTGACAACCCTTAGGCTGTAACTACTTAATAGGTCCCTCTTGCATATCTCTGTCTTCCTGAGAAACCACTCTGAAGATACCACCACGTATTACAGCAGCCATTGATATTTTCCTACTAATCTATCCATAACTGTGTAAAGTTTGTAATGTTCCTATCCTATTTCATAAATGGATGTATGTTTATTATTATGTGTTTCCTACAACAACCATTGAGAATAGTTAATGATTTTTCAATAGGTCACTCATGTATAGCTCTATTTATTTTCTTTAGAAGCCACTTTGAAGATACCAAAGTATAGTACAACAACTCTTGATAATCTCCTACCTCTTTTGTCTGTAACTCACTATTATTTGTCTATTTGTTTTCCTGAGAAACTATTTTGTAGACAAAAATATGTAAAATGATAACCATTGATAATTTCCTACCATTTTGTCTGTAATTTGCTAAGTCCCCCCTATTATTATGTTATCCTTCTTTTATTCTTTAAAATTAAAAAAAAAAAAAAAAAAATAACATGGGACCATGAACAAAACAATCCAACAACTGCAAGATGATGCAAATAAGAACAACATAGATTGATTGGAGTCAATGAAAAGGGAGCTAGCACAAATGACATAAAAAACATGTTTACAGAATTATTAGCAGAAAAATTCCTAAGCATGGAAAAAGAATCTGACATACTGGTAAGTGAGGCATACAGAAAAATTCCACTCCGTAAGAACAGTTTCTAAAGCAAAGTCAAGTTGTGCACCACCACTTAGAAGTGGGCAAAAGGAGAAAGAACAGCTAGAAGGGAGAGATCAAGAGGGTGTGGGTCCCAGGAAGCTGGAGAAAGTGGGCTTCTAAGGAGGGTAGTAAGTGTTCCTGAGTTCAACCAGCTAATGCCAGACAGGTGTCTCCTGGCCTTGGTACATGGATATCATTGTTGACTTGACCATAAAAAGCAGAAAGGAGGCAGGCTGCAGAAGTAGAGGAGGTATGGGAAGATAGTAGAAAAATGTTTCATGTGGTAAGCTGCAAACAAGGAGGACGAAAACAAGAACAAGGTGTGGGGCTTGGGATCTTTTTCTTATATTTTCTTTAAAATATAAGACACATAGCCAGGTGTTGTGGTGCATACCTGTGATCCCAGCACTTGGGAGGCTGAGGCAAGAAGACTGCCTTGAGTTCAAGACCAGCCTGCAAGATGTTGTCTCAAAAAAAACAAAAAAACAAAAAAAAAAAAAGGAGAGAGAAGCTCAGGAGGAAGAAATGGTAGAGTGGTGACTGGCAGCAAAATTAAGCCTCCTCTAAATCTACAATCCAGCCATTGGAAAATAACAACGTGGCAAAGCAAGAAAGAGCAGACTATCAGGAATAGGGAACTGATGGGAAAATCAGAGGCTACAAAAGAACTTGGAGAGATGCTCCACAATGCAGACAAAAAGAAAAAGCAATCTGGACTCTCTCCCTGGCCAAGTGGCTTGTGGGGAGAGGAACCTGTCTCCTCAGAATCAAGATAAGTGCCAGGAAAGGGAGATCCAGGGAGAACGGTTGCTGTGAACTGCAAAAGCAGCATGGTATTTTGCTCCAACATGACTCCTTCCACACAGCAGGCAGCAGCCAGAGAAGGAAATAATTTCTTACAATAGCCTCAAGAAAAATTAACTACTTGTGTTTTTTGAAAAATTAACTACTACTTAGGAATTAATCTATCCAAGGAAGTGAAAGACCTTCACAATGAGAATTACAGTACTCTGAAAAAGGACATCAGAAAATGGAAAGATGTTCCCTGATCCAGGATAGGCAGAACTATGGTAGTCAAAATGAGGCAGGAGATTAGGGTGTGGTAAACCAGCTGAGTGAGTGGGTGTGTTAGGACATGTGCAGAAAAATAGTTCCAATCAGAAAGTGCTATCTTTGATTCTTCTCACAAGAATTCAAACAGGATTTTGATAATTTACACCTGTTGTCAAGCTGATGAGTGCAGAATACAAAAGGCAGCCACCATAAAGCTCTTGGTCACTGAGCAGTCTCTTCTGCAGGGGTCCACCCTCACCCTCTACAGTACACTTCTTTTCCTACTTTTAATTGGCCTACACTCACTCTGCAGAGCATGTTTCTTTTCCTACTTTTAATAAATGTAGAGGCTGGTTGTGGTGGCCCATGCCTGTAATCCCAGCACACGAGAGGCTGATGTAGGAGGATCACTGCAAGTTTGAAGCCAGCCTGGGCTACAAAGTGAGTTCAAGGCCAGCCTGAACAGCATAGCAAACCTTATCTCAAAAAGACTGGAAAAAAAAAAGGCTATAATTCCAAAACTGACATAGATTTAATGCAATTACAAACAAAATACCAACTGCCTTCCTCACAGAGCTAGAGAACAATCTTACAATACATATGGAACCAGAAGAGACCTAGAATAATGAAAGCAATCCTGGGCAATAAGAACCAGGAAGGAAGAATGACAATCCCAGACTCCATGTTATAGTACAAAGCTACAGTGACTAAAAAACAGCACGGTACTGGCAAAAACAACAACAACAATAAACCAAAAAAACCAACAGATATGTGGATCAATGGAATAGAACAGAGGATGCAGAAACAACTCTAAGCACAGCTACCTGAATTCTGACAAAAGGGCCAACAACTCACGCTGGGGGAAAGATAGCCATTTTAACAAATGGTGCTGGGAAAACTGGCTATCCACACGCAGAAGATTTGAATCTAGACCCATAATTCTCATCATTTACTAAACTAAAATCAAAATGGATTAAAGATTTAAATATTAAAATAGACCAATATGCTGGAAGATAAAATAGGTAAAACTCTTGACATAGGAGTAGGCAAGGACTTTTTGTTTTTTTGTTTTTTTTGTTTTTTTTTTTTTTTGGTTTTTCTCCGGTACCAGGAACCGAACTCACGACCTTGCGCTTGCCAGGCAGGCGCTTTTGCCGCTGAGCTAAATCCCCAGCCCCGGCAAGGACTTTTTGAACAGAATCCCAGTTTAAGAAGAAATAATACCAAGAATCTATAAATGGGATTATATAACATTAAAAAGCTTCTGAACAGCAAAGGTGACCAACAGGGTAAAGAGACAACCTACAGAATGGGCAAAAAATTTTGCCAGCTATTCCTAAGACAGAAGACTAATATCTAAAATATATAAAGGACTAAAAAAAAATTAGACCTCCCCAAAATAAAAGACCTAATCAAAAAATGGGCAACTGAAATGAACACACACTTCTCAGAAGAAGAAATACAAATGGCCAATAAATAAATGAAAAAAAAATTTAACATCTCTGGCCACTAGAGAAATACAAATTAAAACAACACTGAAATTCTGCTTTATTCCAGAAAGAATGGCTATCGTTAAGAAATCAAGTAACAACAAGGTCAGGTGAGGATGTGGGAAGAAAAAAGGAATCCACTTACATTGTTGGTAGGAATATAAACTAGTACAACTATTATGGAAATCAGTATGGAGGTTCCTCAAAAAACTAAAACAAATCCCATTTGACCCAGCTATTTTCCACTTAGATACCTTTCTGAAAGAATTAAAGGTATCATATTACAGTGATATATGCATACCCATGTTTATAGCAGCACAAGCCATAATAGTTACTAAGTCTTGGAAGCTGCCTGTATGTCCATCAACAGATAAATGGGTAAAGAAAATGTGGTATTTATATACACAATGAAGTACTACTCTTCCATAAAGAAAGATAAACGAGTCATTTGTAGGAAAAATGGATGTGCCTTGAGACCACACGTTAAGTGAAATACATCAGGCACACAAGCTGACCTATCACATGGTTTTTCTTATATGAATACATTTATAATTTTCCAAAACATAAATAAAGAGCAAAATAAAAGGGAAAAAAAATTCTGTGATAGTTTTCTGTACCTGGCTTTGTAGGAATGCATCTATTCTCCAGAGTGGAAGACCTGGATTTATTTGAATTTATATAGCTAACAGCTCATGAGTAGTGATGATAAGCAGCTTTACTCATTGCTGGTAAATGCCTAGTGTGTCTAACGGAGCACTTTCTAGGATATACTGAGAAAAATGAGAGGAAGCTCCCACACAGTAGGACAAAAGAAGAAAAAGAAGTCAGGGGTGAGTGAGGATAGGGAGAATGGAAAGACCTGTCGAAACTGGCTTCACTGCTCTGACTGAAGTAAATGTTCCGATAAGAACAGCTAGATTCAAAGACAAAGCACATCCCACAGAGAGCATTTAGAAAAAAATATTTATTAACTTATCTTTTATTGCCAGTCAAAGAGTAAAAAGCTGATCAGCAGTTTGCCATAGGAATGGTAATTTCCATGTAATAGAGGTTATCTCTTAACTAGATCACATAAAAACTCAAAGGGCACAAAATGCAAAACTCAGCTCCTGCACTTACATCTTTCTCCTCAACCCCATATCACAACCAGCCATAAAAAACCCTGAATCTAAAAATATACTTGGAGCTGGGCATGATGATGCACACCTGTAATCCCAGCACTCAGGAGCCTGAGGCAGGACAATTGCCAAGAGTTCAAGGCCAGCCTGGGTTACACAGTTCAAGGACAGTCTGAACTACATAATGAGACCCTGTCTCTAAAACAAAACTACATCTGCATATCTGTATATCTATATATACTTTTGCCATGTAGTTATTTAATGTGAGAAGGAAACATTCAATCAACATGTTGAGACTCTCAGACAAAATTAAAACAAGTCAGGTAGCATCCTAAACCCTCCTCTATTGGCTGTGGCTTCCTCAGAGACTTTCATACCTCATTGCTGGTCCACCCAAAGCTGTCAGTGAGGTCGGCTGTGGATGCAGCGCTCTGGTCTAAGAGCAGAAGCTGAGCAAACAGACGTTGCAACTGCAAAGGAATGATTCGAACCTGGAGGAGAAATGATGCATTTGTAAACGTACTCTTGTAAGTGGCAAGTGAGGCTGTTTAAAAGATCTGTGTACTGTTTTTCACATATCTCCTACTTCATTGAGGGGAATGTTTGTGAATCTCGTTATAAAGGGAGAGTTAAGATTTAGTTCTTTGAAAAGTCTAATTCAATTCAAGAAATTTTAGTTATCTAGTCTCCTACCTTGACATAGTTCAGACCAACACTAAAACTCAAACGGACCCTCATAACCCACCGGAATGATCACAGGCAGCAGTTAAAATCTCTAAAAGCTCATTTTTTTTTCTGAAATATTTCCAGTAGATATATCCCTACAGATAAATGCAAGGATTTTCTTCTAAGCACACAGATCTCACTGAGGAGTCGGGCCCTTTCACAGGGCTAGTTGCACCCTGCCTCCCTCTCTCCTGGCTCCAGGCCTGTTCCATTCCTGCCTTATTCAAGATGATGAGGGTGGGAGACGGGGTAGGGGAGAATAATGCCTCTCAGGATCTGATCTGCAGGCCAGGCTTTTAGTGACTGAAAGCGAGGATAAGCATTTAGAAACTTTTACGGTAATTTTACATTTAAGAATTTATAATAAAAGCACTGATCTGCAACAGATCGGGAAGGAAAAAAATGCACAAAAACTGATCCTTTGCCACATAGCAGTTTCAGAAGTATGGGGCGTCATCATGAAATACTGTTAAGAACAGATTTAAAGCTAAAAATGATGTTTTTTTTTGTTTTTTGTTTTTTTTTGGCTTTTCGCCGGTACTGGGAACCAAACTCAAGACCTTGCGCTCGCCAGGCAGGCGCTTTGCTGCTGAGCTAAATCCCCAGCCCCATGATGAGATTTTTTAATTAGATTTCATCAGGCTTGAATGTGATCAGAACTGCACTTTAAACATAATTTCACCATTGCAATATATAAACTAATAAGCCAATTCCTTACTCAGTGTATTTCCAGAATACCAAACTGGAAGTGTTGGCCTCTAAGGGCTCCCCCCAGTCTCATACTGTTTTAAATTAAACAGATATTATATTTTGGTAGGCTAGTGTGACTGGTTTACAAATATCACGATCAGAAGAATAAATATACTGTTTATAACAGCAGCAGCATGATATTTGGATAAGTAATTCTTTTTAGAAGAAAAATTTCATTGTTAATAGAGTATGTGCCAAGTTACTTTCTGAATACACTCGGTAATAATACAATTACTGTTTTCTATAAATAAGGAACTTAGCTCCTTCCTTAAAAAAATTTTCTCAATACTGCCCCCCAAAACCCATAAATCATAGATGTAATACCTTTGCATCAGGCTTATCCTTATCCTCTAAAGAACCAAGCTCTTCTGGACCAAGAGAAAATAAAGCTTCTAAACAAAAAGTAGAATCAGAGATGTAAGTGACATGGTTTCATTTCAACTGTTTAGAACGCTAAGACTTCCATTAAGCAAAATTAAAGATTCAGAAATACAACTGTGAGAATATTTACATCTTGAATCTACACATTCTGCTTTAACATTTTTACCTATGGAATATCACAAAATAAAAGTGGCTAAGGTTTCAGTACAGGAGAACCATAAAAGGGAAATAATCATTAGTTTATGCACATAAATCTATGAACATAACATCAAAACTCTTTGGTTGCTTCCCATTGCCTATGGCAGTGGGACCCAAAAACGAAGAGGAATTAGGAAATATGAAAGTATTACAGGTGTGCATTTTAACACCACATGTGAGACTGCCAACCAGCTTTTCATGGGAAGGACCACCTTTTACCTAGTGATTCCGTTTTCCTAGTGTAAAAAATCTCCTCTGTGGTGAAGTTAGTAACAAACAGATGGTAGTGTTCTCACCCTATGAAAAGCTGGCAACATCATGCCAATCTTTAGAAATTTTTTTATAATCCCACATGTGGGTTCGTCACTCAATATGGTACATCTAGTTGGGCACGGTGGCACCCGTCTGTAATCCCAGCACTTGGGAGGCTGAGGCAGAGGAAATGCTGAAAGTTCGAGGCCAACTTAGGCTAGTGAGTTCAAGGCAAGCCAGAACTACACAACGAGACTGTCTCAAAAACCAAAAGAACCCCACCAAATCAAAAAAGCACATCTAAATTTTGGGGGGACATGTGCAATCCAACTGAGGAATGCCTTTTGGGAGACTCTGATATACTCCATGGAGAAAAGGAGAGGATGGGTGTGTCTCTTAATTGAAAATCACCACTGCCCTAGCAGTTACTGTCAGCAATGTTCAATTCCTGGCTAAGTGCTAAGATTGGGCGAAATGAATTCTGGATCTGTAGGTTAGAGCACAAACCATACAAGGACTTTTATAACATCTCCCAGGTGCAGAGTACCAAACCCACAAACAAACTTGCTCTAGCCTTACTCCTTAAAACATACTCCCCCCAAATCCAGTATTTTTCTCCCCCCAGTGTTCTGCTTATCTTTATCCTTTCCAAATTATACCTTTCCTTCAGCCAGCATCAGGACCCTGAGCCACACAAAGGAGTATACATTCTACAGGACAATGTCAAACCACACGCTTGGCCATGCGAGAGGAGGCTGGCCCGTGGCTCTCTGTCCTACTCTTGGCTTGTTGTACTCCACGATCTGCCCGACTCTCTCACATTCTTCCTCAATCTCTTCTTAGGGCTACTTGTCTACTTCAAGTTGTGCTTTTACTTCAACCATATTAAAACCTGAAAGCTTATTTCCTCTTAGGAATCTTGTCTACTGATGTTGGAATTCCTAGGACCGGAATTACTGACTGTGTCAAGGAGATAAGTTTTATGGAGATGACAGTCAAGGATAAGAGGTACTACTGTTAAATCCCACATACAGTCCAATGCATTAGAATGGCCCTGAGGAGACAATGGTAAATATTTATTATTATCTCTGAAGGGAGAAGTCTTTGTAAGCTTAGAAGCAATGGAAGACAACACAATAATCTGATTATCTGGGTGGTGATGGGAAGGGGATGTGGTACTCAGATATAGAATGAGTCATATCTACCCTCAGAATAAAGACACTGTTCAGAGCCCTAAGCAACAAGGTCATCTAACACTTGGGCCCCCAAACAGAGCCATATGAAGCTGAAGGCCAAGTACTGCTCACACTGTATTCAAAAGAACACAGATGATAAGACTGCTTTGAGAAACAGAGGTGAGTCAAACATATAGAGAACTGAGAAGAAAGTCAAGGGGCCAGTGAAGTCAGACTGGCTTCTTGCAGTTGTTTACTGGGAGAGTTCTCTCACCCTCATAGCAATTTCTTTTAAATCTGGCTAATCTGAGTTTCTGTCCTTTCTACACAGTCCCTTACGTAAAATCCTTGGGTCTTTGGAATTCAAAAGTTTTAGATTTTAGAAAGATAATGTCAAAGTATTACACCAGGTCAGGTTGTCAAGCTAAACAAGTTCAGGTCACAGCAGATCAAGGTCCTAGCTTTCTGGATTTCAGAAGTGCAGATGAACAACTTTGGATGTATATAAGTAATGTGACTTCCCTTCCCACTCCAAAAGTCAGGATATAGTTACTTCAGTAATCCTAGGCGACGTGTTTGTTACTTACAGGAAGTTTTAAACTAAAAAAAAAATACAAATAATGTAATCATAATAAAGTCTGGTACTCATGAGATAATTGTCTTTGCTGTATTTCAAATTATAGGAATCAGAATTGCATTGATTTATTTTTAAACTTATTATCAAATGCACATAACATAGCATACCTCTGAATTCAGGTGTGAAATGAAGAGTCTGAAGCAGGGAATTGAGGTAACACGTTCCACCCTGATTTCTGATTCCGCTTAAATTGGTGAATTCTCTAGGGGCAGGAGGCTCCAAAGGTTTAGCCTTTAGTTTCTTCCCTTTTCCATACTGATTATTTGACACACTGGAATAATCCTCTTCAAATAGGTCCCCAAACATTGTGAAACTAAATACTACCCTTTAAAAAAAAAAGTGATGTTATATAAATATAGGTGCTTTCAGGTTTTTAAAATGTTTTCCCAAACTTCCTTATATTTGGGAGCATCTTTTGTAAAGTGTTCTTCAGAAAATACATAAAGTACAGTAGTTTGTTTTGGAGGCATCAAGATCTGAATTTTTTTCATCCCTACCAGTTACCATGCTAAGCTGTGTGACCCTGGGCAAGCTAACTATTTTCTTAATAGATAAAAGTGATATCACACGTCCCACAGAATCATTTAAACAGTCAACATAATAACAGAAAGGCACGTGCTGTGGGTGGTGGCACACACTTGTAATCTTAACACGCTTAGGAGGCTGAGGCAGGAGGATCGTGTGAGTTCCTGGCCAGCCTGGGCTACATAGTGAGTTCAAGACTAGACTTCACTACTTATCAAAGTCCTGTCTCAAACACACACACACACACACACACACACACACACACACACACACACACACACACGGTTTGGCCCGCAATAAGGGCCAGACTGTAAAAAGATGTTTACATCACTAATAAAGAAGAAAACCCGCCATAAAACCTAACCTGCTGACAGGGTGGCAAAACCAAAACTAGATTCCACGAGTTGACTGCGGCCTTGGGGCCATCACTCACTAAAATCTCTGCTTCTCAACCATCTGTACCGTGCACTAGATTACGATATTTGAGTGAATTCAACGGATCAAACTAATCTTTATAGCAGTTTAGTGCACTGTCCCCAACTAGAGGCCAGGAGGAGGCTCCCGGGGAAGGCGCGCTGCTGCACTGGCGGGGCTCTGGGGGTCGCGTGTGACGAGGATCGCGTGGGGGGAGAAACACGACGCCCCGGCACGGTCCGGAAGCGCCGGGAAGCGCCGCAACCTAAGCATCTTCAACTTATTCCTCAGAGGAACGGCACGACAAATGCATCTCGAGTCTGGCCTCGAGCTCACGGCCTGGCTTCCGTCTTCTTCATTCCCTGGCGAGGCCCGCGCCGCCCGCCCGCCAAGCTCCGCCAGACCCAGGGCGGCGACGACTTGCAGATGCCGCGGCCGCCACCAGGACCCGCCGCCGGGAGAGCGCCGCGTCCGCGGACAGGCCGGGCCGCCCCGCGCCTCGTCCTCGCCGGCCAGCGCCGTCCCTACGCTCCCCACGGCCCTCCCGACATCCCCCGCCGTCGGCCCCACTTACTGCCTAAAGCCCAGAACCCCGCCCCGGCCAAAACGCAAAGCGAAGGGACGGGCCCCAACTGGGCACCGCCATGTTGACAAGGGCGGGTGTGGGAAAGCGCTTTCCGGAGTGCAGATTGTGCTTCCCAGGGTGCACCACGACCGGCGCGCGGGGCCTTATGGGCAACGTAGTTCCTCTGGTGGCTGGGCGTCCAGTCTCCTTCTAAGAGATGTTAGAGTTTATGATGTTTGCTGTTCACAGCCCATGCCACCTGGAATCGGTTATTTAAACATTGCTTGTCTTAGGTATGGCTGACTTCCTGTTCACCTAATCATGGTCAGCCAAGTACCTTAAAGACATCTTTCCAAATGTATCTCCACTACAAACTCAAGCATCCCACATTTCTCCTGAACCTTTGTACCTTCCAGGGTGTTTGTTTCATCACCACTAGGGTAAAAAGCATATATAAAAATTCACTACAACCATTGTTGAATTTCTATCGTCTTGCTTAGGGAAATTGTGTATCGTTTCTAATGTTTTTTTATTCTCTTTGAAATGAAAAAATTCTCTAAAACAATGTGTTATGTACATGTACCCCATTGCCCAGGGTGAATGTAATCATGTACTACAAACTTGTACTAATAAAAAATTAGAAAACAAATGCACTAAAATAAAATCCCCTGAAGATCCCACTGTGCTCCACCCCAACAAATGTTATTTTTGAAAAATTGTTACATATAATTAAGTTGGGTGTAATTAAAAAGTTATATAGAGTTTTCTATGTCTAAAACAATAAAGTTTTTAAGGTATTAAAATGCTTTTTGTCAAATAAAAAGCTTGACTAAAAATGAAGGTTTTCTCACTATAGTTTCTTGTGTTTTCTGCTCTTATGCTGTTGATTACTTAAAATGGAATTTAAAGAGTTAATGGAGTTAACTCCATTTAGAGAGTTAATGGAGTTAAAATGGAGTTTAAAGAGTTATTAAATTACTGGCTTGTTATAAAAAGTTTTTGATTATCAGTTTATAGTGAATTACATAGACAGCTATTATTTTAGGTTATAGAACACTATATATCTGGGAGTGAAGAGGATAAAATATGGTAGTAGCCTAAGCTTTGATATTTAAAAGTTTATAGCATTCAAATTACATACGTTTAATGCATGTAAAGTAGCCAACAATGCTGTCTTTTATACTCTATCATGGTCATTTACACTATTTCCTAAATTTCTAAGAGGTCTAAAGGTATCCTTTGTCATCGCTGTTATACTATGTTAACCTGTTAAAGCAATATAAAATTTACCCCAAGGTAAAAGATAATGTAGGTAAAAGTGTGGTGGATTGACAACGGGTGGCCAACTTGTAACACCCAGCTGAACTGAATCAGTGTGGTGCTGGGTTTGGAGGGTCCACCTGAGGATTGTTGCCAACAAAATAAAAAGGACAAGTGAAGAAGAAGGAAGAGGTGCTGTTAGGGAGCTGTTGGTACTCCTTGAAGAGATTGTCATGCTGGCTTTCCTGATCTAAACTTGGCTGTTCTCGGGGGCTGGGGATTTAGCTCAGCGGCAAAAAGCGCCTGCCTGGCAAGCGCAAGGTCGTGAGTTCGGTTCCCGGTACCGGAGGAAAAAAAAAAAAAAAAAAAAAAATAAACTTGGCTGTTCTCATGTCGGAGGAGCTTGGGACCTTGTTGTTGCTGAGAATGGCTACAGTTCATTTGCGGGGAGCTCTGGTCCTTACTTTGAGCATTGCTTCCTGATTGTGGAGGGGAAGATGGTGCACTGTTCAGTCTCCTGGAGAAGCTTGTTGTGCTGGCTTTCCTGATATGGACTCAGCTGTTCTCATTGTCAGAGGAACTGGGAACCTTGTCAGTGAGGATGGCTGTGGTACCTTTTGGAGGGAACTCTGGTTCTTACTTTGTTGCTTCCTCACTCCAGTGCAGATCCCTCAGCCTGCTGGCACAGATCCTTTATCCCACTGGCACAGACTCCCTAGCTTCCGCCACTAACCTTTGGGCCTTCTCAATGCAGATCTGTGAAACAGATCCGCATGAGACATTGCTGTGGGCTCTTGGCCTCTAGTTGGACTTGTGGGGGGCATTGTTACGGGCTCTAGGCCTTTAGCTGGACTCATGGAGGACATTGTTGTGGGATCCAGGCCCTCAGCTGGATTCTTTGGTCTTTAGTGTGTGGACAGATTTCCTGCACGCTCATTGTATATGACTATTTGGGTGATTATTATAAAATAATCCTATAAATTATGTGTCCTGTATTATTTCCCTTGCAAACTTTGACTACAACAAAAATATTTCTATATAGCTATAATGTTACTCATTGCTAACTTCTTAGTATCTAAAATATGTTAATGTTCCTCAGACATACAAGCCTTCTAAAATACAAATTTTAGGTTGACGACATATTGATGGCTTCCAGACTAAATCTCTTTGCAATGACAGGCCCCCCCACCCCACTGATGTTTATGTTTTCCCTATTTTGTTAAATAGTTAGATTGGCCTAAAACACTATATACTCCAGGGAGTGACACTAACAATTAAAGACTGGGCATTAGTTACCTATAAAATGCATCTGTAGGCAAGTACATTCCACGTAGATAATTTATTTAAAAAATACACCAAATCTAGATAAAATTATTTATGTAACTTAGTTATTTTATAATTGGATAATGGTAATGTATGAAGTTATTTTGCACTAAAATAGAATTTTTAATGTATTTTTTAGAGGTATAATAAAAGGTCCTGGTATAATAATGTCATCATAACTATTATTTTAAAATGCTATGTTTGCTCTGGTTATTTATTTTGGATTTTATTTGAAAAACTATGACTGTTATGCTAACCTTTTGCAAGAAAATGACTCCTAAAACAACTTAGTAGGTTAAGATGATAGGTCATCACCATCAGGACAGATAGAAAAAGTGACACTGACGCCTAATGAGTTAGGATAAAAGAAGTAAAATATAGGTAGAAAGGCGACCAGGAAATTGTAACTAAAAATACTGTACCTTTCAGAAGACAGCAGATTCTGAGACCCAGTCAAAATTACTGAAAGCAATCCATGTCAGCATTCCCTTGGTTAAATTTTTGCCCCTTTCTTTCCAGACTATCACACTCAAAATTCCTCAGGAATGTTGAAAGTCAACAAATTGCCTTAATTGAGAAAGTAAAGAGCAAGAACATGATCAACAGGTTGATGAATCTAAAAAATTGCCTTTTAAAAAACCTGGGCCCGTGACTGTAAAATGAGATAGAGCCCTTGGGGAAGTGGCAGGGAGTGGGACACTTTTTTCTGGAATTTCCATCCCCTCAAGAGAAGTGTAATTGTTCCCCATTCCAGGAAACAGGGCACCTCTCTCTCTCTCTCTTAATGGGCTGCACTCTATTTTTTCAGTGTGTACTTTTGAATTTGTGCCCAATAAAACCCTTGCTATGTCTGGTGACATTTTCTCTTGGTGAGTCAGCCAAGAGTTAAATGAGACAGTGGAACCATAACTTTAGTAAGTCAGGCCAAAGGCTTTTCATTCTTTTTCTTAGCTACTTTCCCTAACCTCTTGTCCGCTGAAGTGCAGCTTATTTCTTTCAGCAGTTAGAGGCTCCTAACTCCCTAGAAAATGCAAAGTGCCTGTGAATAAGAAAGGAAGGTGGAGAGTGGCTACTGATACAATTAGATGGATTAGAACTGAATGATTATGTATTCTCAAAGTGTGGATCTCCATGCCTAGCAACTGCTCAGTAAATCGCAAACTGAGGAGAAATTAGCTACCTATATGTTCTCCAGACTATAAACTATAAGGTCTTTCAAGATCCTTGTTATAAAGTGATTTGTCCCTCTGTCACTAGTGGAGAATAAAATAAGAATTATCCCAAGATGTTCTTAGAACCACACTTCACAGACATTTTAATTATTTTGTCTAATAAAGCACAAGAATACTTAGAACAGCCAGATGGTTATACCATCTTTTTCTCATTTGGTTTTGAAAATCTAGAGTACTTGCACATTCTGAAGGATACCTTTACCACCAGATTAGAACAATAAGTACAGTACAACCAATTTCTTTTACAAATAAATACACTGACAATACCTTTAAAGGAATTTTTACCTGTAAGATGTCATATACTCTTCTATCATGCCTAAGAATTAAAGCAAATGTATTATTCTGTTGGAAACATGAGAAATCTCTCATTCATGCACTATACAGGGCAGATATACATTTTCACTTCATCAGAAGCACCTGATTACAGCTAATTTATTTATCTATCTATCTATCTATTTATTTATTTTCCGGTACCGGGAATTGAACTCATGACCTTGCGCTTGCCAGGCAGGTGCTGTACCGCTGAGCTAAGTCCCCAGCCCCCACAGCTAATTTATGGTAAGATGGTATTTCAATGGAAAACAACTATAGCTACTTTACTTTTAGTAGGCAAACAAATTATACTTGTAAACTTGAAAATACTTGAATTAAGTACTTGTTCTAGTATCTCTTAAATCTTAGTTAAATATACTAAGCAGTCAGCATTTATAACTGATTTTCTAAATGAGTGAATTATTGGAAAGGCAACAGTTCCCCCCAATAATGGCCACAGGAAGGAGAGAAGTAGAAAGTAGCAGGACTATACTGCTGTGCAGTTTTTTGCCAGCACCTTTAAGCAGGTAGCACTTCTTTTAAACAGGTGGCAGTCATTTTTGAAGAAGCATGAGCCAGCGGGGATTAAATCACCCTGGGAGCACCTGTGCACAGTGGCTAAGGCTCTGGGACTGGTGGGACTGTGGGAGTGGTGTTGCTTCAGGTACCACCAAGGCCCAGCCCTAGGTCAGGCGGCCAGGCATTCCTGCCTCACGATTAACAGATGGAGTGACCCATGGGCCATCTTCCCGGGTTCTTGGTCTTCTGAACGTAGAATTAGATAAGACACACAGAAAAGGCAGTGAAGGTACCCATTTACTAAAAGTGGAAAAGAAATATATTCTATAGGGTAAGAGTGGGCTGACAGCTTCATAGCAGCCCCAGAGACAAGTCTTTTGTATCCAAAATTTCTTGATTGGCTTCCTCTTCACACAAATGAAGTATTGGGACAGTTGTCCTATCAAAAATTCTCTTGGCTTGGTGCCCAAATTAAACTGCCCTAGCAAGAGCCACTTGGATCCCTGCCAGATGTCAATGAAGGATTGAAAATAACACTTTTCTGTCCTGCAGGCAGCACCAGATTCAAATGAGGAATTGGGGCTGGGGATTTAGCTCAGTGGCAAAAGCGCCTGCCTGGCAAGTGCAAGGTCGTGAGTTCGGTTCCCGGTACCAGAGAAAAACCAAAAAAAAAAAACAAAAAACAAAAAACAAATGAGGAATTGAAAATATCACTTTCTGATTGGCTCCATGTGCAGCACTCAGGCGCTGTGGAGTCATTTTGGATTCTGTGTTCTGCACACGTCCTCTGGGTTTTATTTTATTTTTATTTTTATTTTTTTTGGTTTTTCTCCGGTACCAGGAACCGAACTCACGACCTTGCGCTTGCCAGGCAGGCGCTTTGCCGCTGAGCTAAATCCCCGTCCTCTGGGTTTTATGACCCTTGACGCATCTCATTCAGTTGCTTGTCTGGTTTACCCCACCCATAATCTCCTACTTAAGATGACTGGATAAGGAAAATGTGGAACACTACTAAAATGAAATATTATTCAGTCTTACGAAGGATCAAAGCACTTATGTATGCTATGATATGTATGTAAAAGAACACGTACTATGTGATTCCATTCATATGAAGTACCTAGAATAGGCAAATTCACAGAGATATAAGTAGAACGATGGGTATCAGAGGTTGGGGGAAAAGGAGATGTGGGGAGTTATTGTTTAACGGGGACAGAGTTTCTGTTTGAGAAGATGAAAAATTCTGAAGATAGATGGTGATAATGGTTACATAGGATGATTGCTCTTAAAGCCACTGAATTGTACACTTAAAATGGTTAAAAAGGTAAATTTTATCTTACATATATTTTATGCATTAAAAATTTCAGAAAAGTCCGTACAACATTTCCACAGTAGCATTCCTACATCTTAACTGCATATTCAGGGGTATTCACAGGAGGTATGTTTGCAGAGTCAAGAATAGATTTGCAGGTTTGCATAGGATTTCATCTAACGATTGGAAGAAGAAAGAGCTAGGTGCGAAAGAAATGAAGCAGGTGGTGTCTATATGTGAAAAACAGAATAGTTGATTTGGAGGTGGAGAGGTCTTTGGAGCAAGTGCAGCAACCCTGTATATAATACCCGGGAGTGACCATGACGCAGATGGGAAGAAGCTGGACAGAAGTGGGCAAAACCAGTTCCATGAAAGGATTAGAACAAGGACCGTATCAGATGTCACCCAGGTTGACATTCAGTGGCACCTGGGTAAGTACGGGGGAGTATGAGATGCACTTTGTTTGTTCTTTTATTCAACAGATATTTAACATTGACTGAGAGCCATGCACCACACTAGATGTCTGAGATATATTCAATATGACTACCAAGGTCCCTAAATTCACAAAGCACCCTTTAGGGAAGTCACAGAGAAAATAGCAAGGAGGAGGCAGAAGCTGTTTCTGATGTTGTCCTCAGTACAATTCTAAGGGAGATCCAATAAGTGAAAAGGAGCCCAAGAGAGACCATTCTGGGCCGAAGGAACAGTGACTACAAAGGTGGTGCAATATTAACCAAGTGCAATGAACTACTTAATTGGCATTATGCAAGAAGTAGATTTGTCACTAAACTCAGGTTCAAGAGCCTGTCATTTAGAAAGTCAGTGTCTGAGAGACACATTTTGGTAGCTTTTTCTCTCCAGCCTCCCTTGGGTCGCACTGGGACCCCACAACGAGTTAGTGTCCTCTCCCCAACCATCAGCACAGGCAGCAGGAATTGGTGCAGACCTCTCCGGAGCTCCACGCACTCCTCTACCACAGCCTGTACTGGAGAGACACATTTTGGGAAAAGTAAAGGGAGTTTAATCAAAGATGCTAACAACCTGGAAAGTGGGTGAGGGACCTGATGTCTCAAGTCTCCCCTTCTTGAGTTCTTTCGGGGAGGAATAGAGCATTTATATGAAGTTCCGGTTAGGGCCTACATGCAGATATCAGCATTTTCCAGGAAATTGAATCAGATGTTTGACATTCAGCAGAGCTCCTCCTATTGTCATCTTCTTATATTGGGGTGTGATGTTACTATTTTAAGTCAGTTCTTGTGGTCAGCAGCCAGTTGTGAAAAACAAGCAAAATCAAAGGAATACAAAGCAAAGGTCAAGGTCTGAGATTGAGAAAGGGAAAAGGAATACAGGCGAGTTGGGACCACTGATGGCAGTAGCCTGTTACACAGTGACTTCAGGGGCAAAGCACCACCTGGCTTCCTGTGCAGGGCAAGAATGAAAGCACAAAGATAAGCGAGGAGGCCACTCCCGGAATCTAGGCAAAAGATGATGGCGGTTGGGGGTAAAGTGGTGTCATGTGAGGTAGAGAGAGGCACAGATTTGAGACCTCTTTTGTAGAAAAGGCCGGACTTGGGGTTGGGCTGAGTGATAGCTTTGTAATATGTCAGCTAAGCCAGGCTAAATTTCGTCTCCCAGCGTTCCCTTCCCTGGATATCTCCAGTTAGGGTGATCACAGAGATATTTTGGCCTGAAGTTGGTAGAAGGTGAAGGTGAAGAGGAGCCTGCTTGGTTTGTCTTATGGGTGATAGTTTTGTAGGACAGTAGGTTTTGTAGCTCACATGTGTTGCTGTCTTTGTGCTGCCTTGCCCCACGGGCACGAAGCAGCAGCTGGACCTGCAATTCCTCCGCCTTTCCTCTGCCCCCGCTTCAGCTTCTCCCACTCCTGGCACAGGTACGTGATTACCTCTGTGAGGCCTCATTTCTGCCTCAGGACACCTACATTGTCAAGGTAACAGGCAACAAGAATACTCCAGGGTTCTAGTCCCTTCTTGTAGGTCTCACTGTGTCCCTGCTCTCCCTCACCTATTATAGTGGAGAATAAATTGTAAAAAAAATTCTTAAAGCCTGTAGCTTCATAAGTAAGCGGTCAGTCTCGGCTGACCTTGGCCACACAGATGCAATTAAGAAAGAATTAAAAAAAAAAAAAAAGAAAAGAAGAAAAAAGAGAAATAATTGACACAAGTCTATCTGGCCAGCTGTACAATGCTCTACACAAATATTTATTTTCCTAAGCTGTTTCAAGGACTATCTACCCAAGACACAGACTAGTCCTGTCAAGGTCACACTAAATCTTATCTACTTTCCCGGCCTATAATCCCCCGATATTCCTGCCTCATGATAAATGACCCTCCCTCCAATTAAACCTACCCTAGACACTTCTGCTTGACAACGTATGACAAAATATATGTAGCCAATTGTAGACTAACATGTGTGTAACCAATTATAAACTAACACATTATCAACTCTGTACTTCCTGCTTATAAAAAGTGTATCAGTTGCTGTTTTACTTTAAGCCAGGGCTGGTGATTTGGAAACTGAATTTTCCTCCGGCCCTCTAATGTAAATAAAACTGTTGCCTTCCAAGTGCCTCTGTGCTGTGTGTCTTCTGTCTGATACAATCCTGATTTATCCTAAACACTATCATCCCCCTGAAGACATACTCTGTGGTCCTTACAGGACCGTGAGCAGAAACTGCTCAACCAGCTCTCAAAACTTCTCTGACGAATCTTTCCCCATATAGATTTGGACTGGCCGTGCTTCTCTGACAGAATCTTAGTGGAGTCTAAGGCTGTGGGACAATGGTACCTTGTTTACTTTTTGACTTCAAATACCAGGAGGGAGAAAGACCAGGGAGAGGGGATGACTTAGGCCATGGCCTGGCCTGTATTGGAATTTCTGCAAGTAGAGTCGGGTAAACAGTTGAGGATTGGCTAGTTTGAATAATTTCAAACTATCTCTAACAATTGGCTACCCTGGTGAAGGGCACCCTCCCCAGCCAGACAGGTTTTTTTTTTTTTTTTTTTTTTTTTTTTAAGAAGTGGAAATATTGCAATATACAGAAAATTTAAAATATAAACAATATGAGAAGGTGCTTTCTTTTCTCAGTAAATACTCAGGAATGGAATAGGGGCTTATTTGCTAGTTGATGTTTGCTTTTTAAAAAAACTGCCCAATAACATTTCCCAGTAGCAGTACCGTGGTCACTCAGTACCACTGGTGGCACCTGAGGACCTCGCTCTTTCTTCTGTGTGCTCCCTGATACTGGATGTGGTCTTGCTGTTTTAGTGGGTTAAACCTCAGGTTTAATTTTAATCATGAATGGTACTATGTGCCTTTTGATGCGCCTTCTTTTCGTCTATATATTTTCCTTGGAAAATGTCTATGTAAATCTTGCCCACTTAAAATATGTTCTTCCTTACTATTGAATTTTATAAGTTTTAAAAATATATTTTCGATACAAGCCTTTTATCAGATATATGCTTCACAAATATTTCTCTCCCAATCTTTTTTTTTTGAGATGGTCTTACTTTGTGGTTCACGCTGGCCTTGAAGTCACTATGTGACCCATGCTGGCCTTGAACTTATAGCGATCTGTCTGATTCAGCCTCTTGCATGCTGGGATCACAGGAATATGCCACTGTTGCAGAATCTGTACCAAACCAGGACAGAAAACACTTTGTACCATGGAGTTTGGAAGGTGACTTACTTTATTAATGTTAGCAGGCAGATGGGAATGCAATTCCAAATCATCAGCCCTGAGTCATAGCAAAGCAGAATCTTAAATACGTTTTTGCAAGCAGGATTACAAAAGCTGATAGAGAGTTACTTCATAATTGGTTACACATGTCTAGTCATAAATTTCTAGGCAGATTTACTTGGGGATAGGTTTTGGTTACAGGAGGTCATTTATCATATAGTGAGGAGGACAACGGGAGTTGGTGCCTAGCCTGTGGGTGTAATCAATCAAAGCATGCCTTTGATTGTGCCATTTTGTCCCAGATTGGAAGACCTTGAAACAAGCTAGCAAACAGGATGTTTTTAGGCCTCGGTGTAGCTGCATATGTCAAACTATATGTACATATATAAGATCACTAACATAATTATACTACTCGTTTCTTTTAGCTCATTAAAAAGATCAGTTTGTGCTCAAATTGGTTGATTAATTTTGCATGCCTATATCTTGTAATCTGAGCAACTACTTTGAAGAGAGCAATATATATTATACATATTATGTATAACATATATATATATATATATTTACCATGGTTAGGCTTGGGTTATACTTTTTTTCGAGGAAGATCACAGAGACAGTATATTTTCTTGCTTTAGATATCTGATTGTTGAACAAATTATCTTTTTCTCCATTGAACTGCTTTTGCATTTTTGAACAAGACATGAAAGAAGAGGAGAAAGAGGTGGAAGAGGAAGAAGACTTCATTATGTACATTTCTGCTTCTGGACTTTCTACTCTGTCCCACTGATCTATTTGTGAATCATTTGAGTACAGTAGTGTATCAGTCAGTGCTCACTAGAGAAGCAGATGCAATATAAGATGTATAAACATTATTATAAGGATTTATAAGGTAGGCTTACAATGACCACCTACAGAGTCAGGTGTAGAAGACTCCAAGATGGCTGCCTACACACCAGAGATCCAAAGAATCCAGTCAAATGTCAAAGGACTGGAGCTCACTGTAGTGCCCTACGTTAGTCCAATTCAGAAGGCTGGAGGATCTGCCCAGAGACGATGTCCAAGGTGGAGGTGAATGGCTGGAGCTCCTCTGAAGAAACAGAAGACAGCCTTTCTCCTTAGGAATTCCTCCTGACTGGGGACCAATGCTGGGCATTTGATGTATGTACCCATGCCACGGGACGAGCTCAGTACATCAGGTGGGGACTTGTGTCCCTGTAGAACACCTGCTGGAGACCCAGGTATGCCTGGGGCAGATATGGGGAGATTCTGGTGGGCCCAGGGTGGGTGCAGGATGTTGGGTGGTGTCTTATGGGTATCTGGAGCACCAGGCAAATCAGGAAGAACTTTAACCCTTTCTGCTAACCAGGCAGAGGGCTGGCCTAGTGTGCTGGGCATGGACTCTGCCTGCGACCATGGTAAGATGCAAAATGGAGACTCCACAGTGCCTGGGGTGGGGCAGTGCAGCTGGCACTGACTGGGCTCTAGCAGGCTGGCTACCCAAGGAAGAGATGCATGAGGGACCGGGGCTCCTGTGGAGATCTAGGGTGCCTAGAACTGGGGCTGGGTGTCAGACAGAGTCTCTGGTAGCTCTAGGAGTGGTGCAGGGCATTAGGCACTGGGTGGAGACTTAAGCAAGCCTGGGGTGCCTGGTATGGATTCAAATGAGACCAGAGTTACTCTGTGTGCCAGAAGAATGTTCTAGTTGGCATGGGACAAACTCGAGGTAACTTTCAGTGACTCAGGCACGCCAAGAACCCAATATTGCTGACTCCAGATGCAGGCAGTCTTTTACTTGTTTGCCTTATCACAGCCTGAGATCTGGCTGCTGAGGAGACAGTCTTTCCTACCCTCGGTCTCCTGCCCCTGGTGTGTGCTGGCAAAGATGTTGCTGTGCTGTAGGTGCTTGTGTATCCCAAGTTTATCCTCTGAGGATAGATTCCGCTGTGTTCCCTGGTTCCCTCCAGCTTTGGGAAGTTCTCAAAATGGCTGTTCCCAGGGTGGACAAGGTGGAGGTCCTTTGAACCAGCCCTGGTGGATTGCTTCTCATCTTTTTAACTCCTCTGCATATGTTTTGTTTGATCTACAAGTATCTTTCAAATTGATTTTCTGTGCTTGGGTTTATGTCCCTCCGTTGTACTTAGCTGATCTCCTGTAAGTCTTGCAGATGGAACTCCTCTACTCAGCCATGTTGGATCTCTTTGGTTTTGTTTCCTTTAATACATTTTGGGGAATCAGTATCCTATCTTCAATGTTTGATAGACTGCATCAACAAGTCCTTGTGGGGTTGAAGTTTTATTTGTGGGAAAGTTTGAATTCTAAATTTAATTTTAATTTAAAATATATAGGTTATTTTTATTCAGGTTATTGGTTTGCTTTTGTATAAACTCTGGTAGCTAGGGTCTCATAAGGGATTTGCCCATTGCCTTCCAGTTGTTGAATTTATTGGCATAAATTTGGTATATTCTCTTATTGTAATATCAATAGAATATGTGTGACATTACCTCTTGTGTTCCTAACAAGGATTCTGTTCCTAGCTTGGCCATAGATCCCCTCTCTATATGTTCTTCAGGACTTGCTCATGAAGCAATGTAAAAACCTGGCTAATGTCATAGAGCCTAGTGCAATGACTATTCCTAGTGTATTTTCTCTGTGCAGGGTAGAGCTTCGGGCCTGTGGGAAGACAATGAAAACATGACAAAGTCATTTCCTCTAACCTGAAGGAGGGCTCAGTAGAGTACTGGGGACAAACACAAGGGTTCCTGAAGGCGGGCCTGGTGTGATAAAGAGAGCTCACATCTGAGCTCTCAATCTCTCATAAGAATGCAAGGGCATAGAGGAAAGAGAGAGGCATCTAGCGGAATGATCTGGCTAGTTGTGGCCAAGTCACCATCCATGGAGTTGGTTATATCAAGAAGAAAGCAATTTAAAATAGATGACGGTCAGATTCCATCAAATTCCTGAATGCCCTGGAATGTAGATGGGTTGTCAATCTTATCTCAGCATTAGGGAGGACTCAGAGAAGTTGGAAATGGGAAAAAATGTCCTGCAGGAAATAGAACAAGCAAGTAGCAATGACTATTCATGCCTAAATTGCTTACAAATCCCGATTCCACTGCCAGGGGACAGGTCGAGGGCAAAGACTTTTCAATGTTTCCCTGGAGGTTAGCTTACTGATTGCTTCCCGAAGGAAGAGCTTTTGGTGATCTGAAGGTGAGGTCCAAATTTTACTTTAGGACAAATTCTAGAAATGCAAGCTTTGGTCAGCCTTACGTTCCTAACATCTCAGTCTTCAAGGTCCAAACACATTGCACAATAGCTCGATTTCTAAATCCACACTGCAGTATATACCATGAATTTTCCCTAAGACAAGGATCACAAATTATTCTTATCTGGAGGCCACAGAAGTCATACCTCAGCCAATTCTAGTCATTCTTCTGAGTAATTCACTGTCAGTGAGTGTGGCGTTATTTATGGATGTGTGAGTACAAGGTACATTTGTGCCTGTGCTTCTTACTCCCGCCTGCTGCACTTGACACTGAGAGTCCGAGCAGCTGTGTGGCTTCGGGCTGCAGTCCCCATGGCTCCCGCACGTTCGCCTGCCCTCCTCCCTCTGTGTCTGTGCCTGCTGCTGGCATCCGGCTTTGCCCAGGCAGGCAGGCTGCTGGTGGTGCCCATGGACGGGAGCCACTGGTTCACCATGCGCTCGGTGGTGGAGAAACTCGTCCAGAGAGGACACGAGGTGGTCGCAGTCATGCCGGAGGTGAGTTGGCAGCTGGGACAGTCACTGAACTTCACAGTAAAGCGCTATGCAACTGTTTATAATATGGAGGAGCTGGACCAGACGTTAAAGGTTTTCACCGATGCTGCATGGGACAGCAGGGAAGAAAATTTATTTCATTCATGGGTTTCTATGAAGAAAGGTTTTGACATGTTGTTTTTACACTGTAGAAGTTTGTTTAACAACAAGGCCTTAGTCGAATACTTAAAGGAACATCATTTTGATGCACTGTTCCTGGATCCTACAGATATATGTGGCTTAATTATTGCCAAGTACTTTTCACTCCCCTCTGTGATCCTCACCAGGGGACTACAGTGCCATAACATTGAGGATGGTACACAGTGCCCTGCTCCTCCGTCTTACGTTCCCAGAATGCTCTCACAGTTTTCGGATGCCATGGATTTCAAAGAGAGAGTGCAGAACCATATTGCCCGTTTTGTGGAGCATTTAATTTGCCCTTATTTTCTCAACAAAGCCCTAGAAATTGCCTCTGAAATTCTCCAAACACCTGTCACAGCATATGACCTCTTCAGCCACACATCGGTTTGGTTGTTACGCACGGACTTTGTTTTCGACTATCCCAGGCCTGTGATGCCCAACATGGTCTTCGTTGGTGGGATCAACTGTTATGAGCGAAAGACCCTGTCTGAGGTACGTTCCCTCTCCTGTGGTACATGAAGGCTAACCTGGGTTTGGACATTAAATATAAATACATTATTATTGAAGAGTGGTTTGTATTTCACATGCATTAACCCCAGAATTTATTCTAACTTATTGAATTTTTTGTGGCAGTGTATCAGTAACTGTGGGTTAGTAAATTGTAAGCCTGCTGACATTGATAAGTATGCATATACCAAAGATGTAATTGCATATTATTTTCAAAATACACTTATAATAATGTTTTTGGAAAGACACTGAAAAATTATTTGAGATATGAAACATTCCTTTTCAGTAATCCTATTTTACCCCCTGCTGAAAAGTACTTTAATTAGTTTTCTATGTTTGTCTCCATTTGTTACAATTATTTTATAGGTATTCATATATCTAGTGCTAGTTTTCATACTTAATTGGATAAAATCTAATAATATATATGATCCTATAGCCTGTGTTTGTCACTTACTAATGAATCATAGAAATGATCACAGACTAATACAGATAGATATGATATGTTCTTTTAATAAGTGGATTGAAATCTTTATATTAATAGAATTTGAACCAACCAATAATGTTGCCTTTTCATTTTATGAACAATACCGTACTAACCATTCTTAAATATTATCTTTCCATTCATGTATTTCTATTCTTACTGTTCTCTGAGTAGACTAGTGTTCTACAAGGCGAGGTGCTGGAGGAAATGATATCTAGGTTGCATTTTAATACACTTGTGAAGCTGCTTTCAAAATCTTGAATAGCATCACACTGTTACGAGCCATACAGTAGGGCAGTAACTTTCCCATTCCCTCACCAGGTCCAGGTACTATCTAACTTTTGAAGTTTTGCTAATTTTCTGAGCAAAAATGTGTGTGGTGGCTTCGGGTTCACTTTCTAATTTAGAACAGTTGCATTTCTTTTGTGCATTTCACAGTTATATTTGTTAATCATTTTTAATATGGCTTTTTAAAATCACTGGCATCCATAATCCCCTCAACCCCTTAATCATTAGGAATAGTAACTGTGCTGCAAATATTTATCCTGGGCTGTTACCTTTTATCATATAGTTTTTTAATTAAAAAGCCAAATTGATTAAATTAAATTTCATTTAATAATTTCTATATTTCAATTTGTTTAGATCTTTCCAAGCTTCAGATATAAAACCATTTTCTCCATATTATGTTTTACAGTTTTTAGTTCTTCCAATGTTGGTAGCAGGCTTTTTCACCATGAGAACTTTGATCTACAGAGTACAAAGATCTGAGTCTATTTGTTTAGTCAAAGGTAGTCATTTGTCCCCGCTCCTTTTAAACGATAATTTCAGTCTTTATCTGTTGAACTGAAATATATCTTCATCATGTTTTTATTTTCTACATGCTTTGCATCTGCCTCTGAAGTCTCAGTGTTCTTCCATGGACTTTTTATCTATTCATGCTCCAGTATTATATTTTGATTAAGCTGTTTTGTAGTGAATTTTGATATGGTGGAGGGCTAACCTTGAACTCACTATTCAAGTTGCTAAGTTTTCATGTTGATTCTCATAGTATGTTGTCCCTTATACAGCTTTAAATTGTTGAGTTCTAAAAAATAAAATGAGCCATTCATGGTGGCACACGTCTGAAATTCTAGCATTTGGGAGGCGGAGGTAGGAGGATCACTGAGTTTGAGGCCAGCCTGGGCTACAAAGGGAGTTCAAGGCCAGCCTGAATTGCACAGTGAAACCCTGTGTCAGAAAGACAACAAAACGAAACAAAACAAAATGAAATAAAACCCTAAGGCTTTGTTGATTTGACTTGAGATGTCTTTATTAATTTGAGAAAGACTAGATTTTTTTCTTTGTCTTCCTATTCTGATAGATGTATTTCTTTGTACTCATTTAGGTCTTTTTTTTTCCATCAGTAGAAATTTGCACTTTATTTATATAATAGTTTTTCTTTCATCTTAAAATTTATTTCTAGGGACTGGGGATTTAGCTCAGCAGCAAAGTGCCTGCCTGGCAAGCGCAAGGTCGTGAGTTTGGTTCCCGGTACCGGAGAAAAACCAAAAAAAAAAAAAAATTTATTTCTAGACACTTTATTTTTTTTTTTTTGTACAGGGTAATTTCCTTTTCTTTTGAATTGGTTATTGAAAAATGATAGTTTTTGCACATTTACTTCAAATTTATATTCTCAATTTCCTTCTTAATTTGTAATATTTATTAGGCATGCAGTGTTATGGGGAAATAATTCTCTTCACTGATACTTTTCCTACTTCTTTTACTTTATTCAGGCATATGCCTTCAAAACACTGGTTTGGGCAGTTTAGGATGGAACTCAATCACTTGGAATTGAAAAAGTCATGACAAATCCAAGAGTGATAATCTTGGGAAAGGCATAATGGATAAACTTTTGTGAATCATCCCATCATTACCTCAGTGTATTATTTTATTAAGGATGGACTGTTAATTTTTATCTTTTGTTCTGGCTTTTTTTTGTGTCAGTAGAATTCAGAGCAGAGTCATATTCTTACACATGCTAGCATGTGAGAGTGTCTTACTTGCTCATTCCTGGGACAAAATACCCAATAACCCCCAGTAGGAGGAACAGCTTATTTTAGCTCTCAGTTTGTAGAGATTTCAGTCTATAGATGGTTTTAAGGCAGGGTAGCATGGCAGAAGGGCATGGTGGAGGAGAATGAGTCCATGGCAGGGCAGGCAGGAGCCAGGAAGCAGTGAGCCTGTCATCTTTCTTTCCCTTTTTATTCCATCCAGGCTATATGCCTATTGGTTGGTGCCATTCACACCCGTGTTGGGGCTTGCCTCTTCAGTAATCCCATCACCCACAACCACACTAAACCAATTAGTGCACCAAACCAGTTATGACACCCTTGATCCGGAATCACACACACATGAACCAGCCACTTTCCAAAAGCCCCACCTGTGAGTGTATGAGGCTTTAGGGGGACATCTAGATACAAGCCATAACAGAGGGTCTTTTCAGCAGTTGTGAGAAAGTGAAATAATACAGTCTGGGAAACTACAGTTTTTGAAAGTATGCCTCAGTTAGGTCTGTCTGTCTAATCTTGGCATGATCAGATGAGGAGATACAAGTTGATGGGCTTTAACAGATGGAGTCATTCAAAGGGCCACCTTCCATTTACCCTCCACCAATACAGGTCAAACAGTAGTCAGGCCCTGCCTCCTCCCTTACCCTCTTTAGGAGTGGGGCCCTGAAACTTCCTGAACCAACTGTGAGTTAAGAATGGTTCACTGGGCCAGGCAGGTTCAGAGATATAGTTATGATCTATGATTGTGTATCATCCATCATATGGAGATACAGTATTGTCTCCATGGTGTGAGAAACTGAAAGAGTAAATAAGATCTGAAATGTACAATAGATATTGTGAAATGAAAAGAAATTGTTCAAAAGGAAAAAGAAACTAGGATGTGTAAAAGGGGAAAGGACAGTAGGGAAAAGGGAAAAAATTCAAGTTAGTGATACTATTAGTGCCTCTTAGTTCATTAAAGAAGAAGGCTTGTGCTACTATCAATTGGAGAAATTTTTATGCCCATATCTTATACTCTGAGCAACTACTTTAAAGATAGCAACATGTAATGTATTAACTATTGTTATTCTTCTATTATTTTGTTATGAAATTTTGTTTTACCTTTTTTCCATAAAAAAATTGAAACATACTGAATCATTTGGAGTTTTAAATGTGTGGTTTGAAAACACATATAATTGTAAAACCTAATAAAATATATGATATATGGGTATTAAAGTATATATATTCATATAGTGGAAGATTATATATTTATAAGTATAAGAAAGCAAAATTCTGAAAGAGGAACTCGGATTTCAAAGAAGGTCCTTTGGCTAAGAGTGTAAATACAGTACAAGTGGAAAGGGAAAGTTTTACTGGAGGAGTTGTAGACTGTGTATAAAACTGAGGCCTTGTTTTAGAGGAGCAAGGAAAACCACAGTCTGTATTGCTGGAGAACAGGAGACATAGTGTGAGTTGTATCTGCTAAGAAGGAAACAATGAATTTGTGTGTGTATGTGTGTGTGTTTGTATGTTTCAGGGCATGTCTTTGTATGTGGTGTTGCATCACAGCCCACAGAGAGGATTTTAATGATGGTCTCCTAATATCCTTGAGTCTATTCAGAAGAATTATACCCAAGAATGTGATTAAACATTAACGAGAAAGGCAGATAATCATTCAGGAAAACATTAATATGGTTTAATGGGAAAAAAGCAATTATACCCAGTGTTTTGCAATGACTGGTGAGTTCCAGTTCCTATCTTTAAGTAAAATAGCTCATTTTTTGCTGTACTGATTCATCTACCCACTTTTCCATTCAGTTTTTGGCTGTCATTTTGTAAATGAATTACATGATATTCATAATGATTTCATTTAATTGGGGAAATAATTTGTTACACAATCACAATATTTTAATCAAATTATGTACAATGAATAATTCTTTAATATTTTCTCATTTTTCAGTTCATAACAAAATTTCATCAATTACCTCAAAACAGATATAGTTTAACAATAATTAATAATAACTGAGAATCTAGAAATAAATCCACACATATTTGGTTAATTGATATTTTTACAAGGCTGCCATGACCACTCCAGAGGGAAAGAATGGTCTCTTCAAATGTTGAGGGGACACCTAAATATACTGTGAAGACAAATGAAGTTGGAGCCTTATCTCACACCAATGCAAATATTCCCTCCAAAAAGACCCACATAGGGGCTGGGGATTTAGCTCAGCGGCAAAAGTGCCTGCCTCGCAAGCGCAAGGTCGTTAGTTCAGTTCCCGGTACCGGAGAAAAACCAAAAAAAAACAAAACAAAACAAAAAAAAAACAAACAAAAAAACCAAAAAGACCCACATATTAATAGAAAAACTGAAATAGAGGAAATGCTGGGGGATATCTTCCTGACATTCAGTTTGGCAATCGTTTTTCAGATATGACACAAAAATATGGAAAGGACAAGGACAAGAATAGGTAACTGGCATATCAAGAAAATGAGAATGCTCTCTGTGTGTGTGTATTTGTGAGTGTGTGTGCGTGATTAGCTTTTGGGGTAATTTCTGGGCCTATAAAATTTTAGGGTTTTTTCCATTTTAGTGAAGAAGGTCATTGGTATTTTGATGGACGTTGATTTGACTCTGTCAGTTGCTTTGAGCAGTATAGACATCTAAAAATTATTAATTCTTTCAATCATAAGTTTAGAATCTTTCCATTTTAAAATTTCTTCCTCCTTTTCTTTCATTAATGTTTTATTTTTCAGTGTATAGATCTTTACCACCGTGGTTAAATTTACTGCTGTATGCTTTTTGTAGCAATTTTAAATGGAATTGTTAATTTAATTTTACAAGTAATTGGTGTGTAGGAATGCCATGGATATTTGGGTGTTGATTTCGTAGTTTTATTTTTCTGTGTTCATACATTAGTTCTCAGAGTTTTTTAGTGGTGTCTGTTGGGTTTTCTATATAGAAGATTCTGTTATCAGAAGTGACAATTTCATGTCTTTCTTTTCTATTTGAATGTAGTTTATTTCTTTCTCTTAACTAATTGGTCTAGAAAAGCCTACCAGTAGAGAGTTGAATAGATGTGGTAAGAGAGATTATCCTTACCATGTTTGAGATCTTAGAGAAAAGATTTCAGTTTTCACTGTTAATTATAATGTTAGCTGTTGGCTTCTCATGTGGCCCTTTTATTCCTTCATGATTCAGTGCTGGCACTGATCTACTTAGACTTTAATGCATGGTGAAAGATATGGGTCTTATTTTAATCTCTGACATGTGCATAGCCAATTTTTCCAGCACCATTTATTTTTTATTTTACTTTATATATATATTTTTTTTTTTCTGGTGCTGAGAATCAAACTCATGACCTTGTGCTTGCCAGGCAGGTGCTGTGCCACAGAGCTAAATCCCAAGCCCCTATGTTTTATTTTAAAAATTAAAAAAATTGCCTGGTGAGTCTTGGCTTTGCCTCCCTGACCAGCATGCAAGGCAGGTGTTATGGTTTATGTCTGTGTGTCCCCCCCAAAGCCTCCTGTGGCCCTGGGGCAGGCTATTAGAGTTTGAATATGGGTGTGAGAGCTGCACCCGCCCAGGAGTGGATAGTTTGCATATGTAAGGGACAGGAAAAGAGTGCTTGGAGCATTCCTCCCTCATTCCACCCCGGTGTAAGTTAGTTGTTGCTTAGCTGTGGCTGCTGTCCTGAGCTGCAGCTCTCTGCCACGTGCCACTCTGCCTTATAATCCTGCCAAGTACGGATTAAAACTTCCACGAACTCTAAGAGAAATAAACCTTTCTTTCCTTAATTTTGGGCATCAGGTATTTTGTCCCAGCAGTGAGAAAAAAGTAACCAAGACAGCAGGTGAAAACTTGGGCACCCTCTGGGGCCCCAGTGGCTACCGACCAAACCCATAATGTGTCTGCCTGGGCTGGGCTGAGCTCTGGACATCTTCAGGAAGTCCAGTGAGTCATGGCTTTGCCTCCCTGGCCAGTGTACAAGGCACGCAAAAGTTGGGCTCCCTCTGGGGCCTCAGTGGCTACCTGCCACACCCATGGTGTGTCTGCCGGGGCTGGGCCAAATGTCAGACACCTTTAGGAACCCTGGTGAGCCATTCTGGTGCCTCCCCCACTAGGGTATGAGGCATGTGGATCATTGGACAACTTCTGGGGCCTTAGTGGTCACTGCCAGAACAACTCACACCTCCCTAGGAGCTCAGCTGAAAACTGGACAGAGTCAGTGGCCTCAGGGAGTCCACCCTCACCCCTCCTCTTTCAGTGTGGGAAGCAGGCTTTGTCTTGGGCAATATCTGAAGCCTTGGTGAACATGACCTGCATCCCCCCTACTCTTGTGGAAGCTGGGCCAAATCCCAGTCTCAGGAGTGCCAGTAAGCTTCCCCCGCCCCTCCCACACATGCTTGGGAGCCAACTGAATGCAAGAAAGGTCAGGAACATCTGGGACCCCACCTTGCCACCACTCATCAGCACAGGAGCTACACTGAGCACTGGGGATCTTCAGACTTTCGTCCTGCTATTCACACACAATCAGGAGAATGAGACTGCACTACAGGGAGTCTCTGATTCTTCAAAAATGACAAAATGAAGGAGCAAAATGCAATCCCAGACCTCCACAGCACCCAAAACAAGTCCAAGAGGCATCAACACAGAAGAGCCTGGAAGTCATACACCTGAAATTTCTGAAATGATAGCAACTGAAATAAAGAAACAACTCCATGAGGCCATAGAAGACATCAGATCAGAAATAATGTCTCAGGTGAAAAAAGAAATGACAACAATGATGAAAGAAATGTTCAGCATATCCAAAGATGACATTGACAAGAAAATAGAAGACATAGACAACTCACAGAAACCTTCAGTGAACAATATAGAATAGAACTAGAAGGTATGAAACAGATGCAAACAGATATCCAGGAAATTAAAAATTCCACTGAAAGCTTGCAAAACTGCCTGAACAAAGCAGAAGATAGCTTTTTGGACCTTGAAGGGAGCATTGCCACTAATGAACATGAAAGGAGGAATCTCTTAAAAACAACAAGGAACCAGGAAATAACAGTTCAACAACTGCAAGATGAAGCAAAGAAAAACAATGTCAGATTAATAGGTATTAATGAAATAGTAGGTGTCAACACAAACGACATAAAAAGACTATTTGCAGAAATAATAACAGAAAATTTCCCAGGCATGGAAAAAGAATCAGACATACATAAGTGAAGCATGTAGAACTCCAGTTAATCATAACCAAAATAAATCTACACTCATACATATAGTGATCAAGATCCTAGAAACTCAACAAAAGCTCAGAATATTAAAAGCTGTTAGAGAAAAGAAACAGATCACCACTAAAGGAAAGCCCATCAGAATCATGGCAGACTTCTCAACACAAACCACCAAGGCAAGAAGAGCTTGGAGTGAAGTATTTCAATTACTGAAAGAAAACAACTTCCAACCCAGATTGATGTACCCTGCAAAATTATCTTTCAAATTTAATGGAGAAATAAAATGTTTTCATGATAAAGAATGACTGAAGAAATTCATGAGTGCCAAACCAATCCTACAAAGAGTACTAAAAGATATACTAGAAAGAGATAAAAGAGACCACAACTTCAAGAACAAGAGCAGAAAGGAACCACCAAGCAGAGCAAGCAATTAAACAGAGGGAAAAAGGAGGATCCAACAGCAGGAAAATTCCATGACAAAGATAAGCCAGCACTTCTCAGTTATAACCATCAATGTAAATGGTCTCAACGCACCAACCAAAAGAAGCAGACTTTCAGAGTAGATTAGGAAACAAAACCCAACCATATGCTCTATACAAGAAATACATTTAACTCAAAAGGAAATTCACAGACTAAAAATTAAAGGATGGTAAACAATACTCCATGCAAGAGGAACCCAGAAAAAAGTGGGCGTAGCTATTCTGTTTGCAGACAATGTGAACTTCAAACCAAGAACAATCAAAAAAGATAAAGAAGGTCACTACATACTTGTTAAGGGGAGGCTTCAAGAGGAAGAGATAACAATCATAAACATCTATGCACCAAATATAGGAGCACCTACCTATATAAGACAAATTCTAACACACATGAAAAATGAAATAAGTAGCAATACAATCATAACAGAAGACTTTAACACACCATTGTCACAAAGAGATAGATCAACTAGACAAAAAATTGGGAAAGAAATAACAGAACTTAACCAAACTTGTTAACATAAAGACTTAGTAGACCTTTACAGAGTGTTCCACCCAACAGCATCAGTGTACACATTCTTCTCAGCTGCACATGGGACATTCTCTAAAATAGACCATATACTTGTACATAGAACATGTTTAAGTAAATGCAAAGAAACTGAAATTATCTCATGTATACTATCAGGCCATAGTGCAATGAAATTGGATATTAATGACAAAAGAAAACACAGAAACTCCATAAACAGTTGGAAATTAAATAACATCCTCCTTAACCACCAATGGATCACAGATTAAATCAAAGTAGAGATTAAGCTATTTACAATCAAATGAAAATGTATATACAATCTCCATGAACCTGTGGGATGCAATGACAGCAGTCCTCAGAGGGAAATTTATAGTGGTGAACTCCCACCTCAGGAAAACAGAACAAGCGCAAATAAACAATCTTATGCTGCACCTTAAGTTCCTAGAAAAAGAAGAGCAAGTCAAACCCAGAGCCCAAAGAAGGCAGGAAATTATAAAGATCAGAGCAGAAATTAACACAATGGAGACTAAAAAAAAATACAAAGATTTAATAAATCAAAGAGTTGGTTCTTTGAAAGAATAAATAAAATAGATAAACCCCTAGGCAACCTTATCAAAAAAAGGAAAGAAAAGCTGAAATACATGCGGTAAGGATTGAAAGGGGTGAAATCAGTACAGATCCTGAAGAAATTCAGAAGATCATCAATACCTACTTTGAAAATCTTTACTCTCATAGAATGGAAAACATAGAGGAAATGGACAGATTTCTAGATA
>NW_004955453.1:2587304-2637347 GCF_000276665.1 Chinchilla lanigera | reverse complement strand
AAACAGAATACAACAAGTCATCAAGAAGATTATACATCACAAGCAAGTGGGATTCATCCCAGGAATGCAGGGATGGTCCAATATATGGATATCAATTAATGTAATACACCATGTCAATAGAGCCAAGGACAAAAATCACATGATCATCTCCATTGATGCAGAAAAAGCCTTTGATAAAGTCCAACACTCATTCATGATGAAAACTCTACAGAAAATAGGAATAGATGGCCTTTACCTAAACTGATCAAAGCCATCTATGATAAACCAACAGCTAACATCATACTAAATGGTCAAAAATTGAAAACTTTCATTTTAAAATCAGGAACAAGACAAGGATGTCTACCGTCACCACTCCTATTCAATATAGTTCTGGAAATATTAGCTAGAGCAATTAGACAAGAGAGAGAAATAAAAGGAATAAGGATAGGAATGGAAGAAGTGAAATTATCAGTATTCATAGATGACATGATACTCTATACAGAAGATCCCAAAAACTCCACCAAAAGGCTCATAGATTTATTTGTTTATTTATTTTTGTTTTGTTTTTGTTTTTTTTTCTGGTACCAGGAATCAAACTCACGACCTTGTGCTTGTCAGGCAGGCTCTGTGCTGCTGAGCTAAATCCCCAGCCCCAGGCTCATGGATTTAATAACCAAATTCAGTAGCGTAGCTGGATATAAAGTTAACACTAAAAAATCAATAGCATTCCAGTACGCAAGTAGCAAACAGACTGAGAGAGAAATTAGAGAAACCACACCTTTCACATTAGCATCTAAAAAGATGAAATGCTTAGGAATCAATCTAACAAAAGAAGTAAAAGATCTATACAGTGAAAATTATAGTACTCTGAAAAAAGAGATCGAAGAGGATATCAGAAAATGGAAAGATATTCCTTGCTCATGCATAGGAAGAACCAACATTGTGAAAATGACCATATTCCCAAAGTTGTTGTGCAGATTCAACCCAATCCCAATTAAAATACCATCAGTATACCTCACAGATCTAGAGAAAACATTCCTAAAGTTCATCTGGAGCCAGAAGAGGCCTAGAATAGCAAAAGCAAATCTTGGGAAACAAAGGAAAGGCAGGAGGCATCACAATTCCTGACTTAGAATTATATAACAAAGCTACTGTGATAATATCAGCATGGCATTGGCACAAAAATAGACCTGAAGATCAATGGAACAGACTAGAAGACACAGATACAGCTACAAACACACTCAGTCACCTTATCTTCAACAAAGGGGCCAAACACGTTCAATGAAAGGAAGGTAGCCTCTTTAATAAATAGTGCTGGAAAAATTGGCTTTCCACATGCCAAAGACTAAAACTAGACCCATGTCTTTCACCATGCACTAAATTAAAGTCAAAATGGATCAAAGATCTAAATATTAAAACAGAAACACTAAATTTATTGGAAGAGAAAGAAGGTAAAAATCTTGATGACATTGGGGTTGGAAGAGAGTTCATGAACAAAAACCAACATCATGTCTTTTGAGAAATGCAAATTAAGACAGCACAGAGATTCCATCTCACTCCGGAAAGAATGGCTATCATCAAGAAATCAACCAATAACAAATGCTGGAGAGGCTGTGGGGAGAAAGGAACCCTGCTTCACTGCTGGTGGGAGTGTAGATTGGTGAAACCACTGTGGAAATCAGTTTGGAGATTCCTCACAAAACTAGGATTGGAAGTCCCATTTAACCCATCTATTCCCCTTATGGGTATTTTCCCAATTAACGACATCATACCACAGCAATGTATGTGCACCCATGTTTATAGCAGCACAATTTGTTTTTATTTTTTATTTTTTTGTGGTTTTTCTCCGGTACCGGGAACCGAACTCATGACCTTGCGCTTGCCAGGCAGGCGCTTTTGCCGCTGAGCTAAATCCCCAGCCCCTATAGCAGCACAATTTGTTATAGCTAAATCTTGGAAACAACCCAAATGCCCATCCACTAAGGATGGATAAAAAAGATGTGGTTTTTTTATACAATGGAGTACTACTCAGCTATTAAAAAAGATAAACTCTAGGCTTTTGTAGGTAAATGGATGCAACTAGAGACCATACTCATAAGTGAAATAAATCAGATCCACACATGTAAACATCATATTGTCTTTTTGGTGTAGGAACCTGAAAGACTAGGTAAAACTCAAAACGTACAATAGATGATAAGAAAGGGAAAGAAACTGCTCAAAGGAAGGAACAACTGGGATGAGGGAAAGAAGAAAAAAGAAAGAGGAAAGGCAAAATATAAATATATATATGAATAGCTGCGATGACTGTATTGTTGATGTCTGATGGTGTATTGAAATGAACAGTTAATGCTTACAATTTTTTATGTTCTGGTCAACTTTGCATGCTTGTGTGTGGTGGTCTGAGCAACTGATATGAAAGTAGCAATATGCAATGAATTACAAGGTGAACTCCTACCATCTTGTCTAGTGAAACTCTGTATTATCAAAGAATTAGTTTTTTATTCTCTTTAATGGTTTGAGCAATCTTTCATTCTTACATCTGGTAATCTGAGCAATGTATTTGAGGATAGCGATATGTAATGTAACAACCACTGTTGATTTGTATTATTTTGTCTTGAGACCCTGTATCACTTTGAATGTTCTTTGATTTGTTTATGTTTGTGATACTGGTATGCTGCTACTGTTCTATTTTTTCATTTGTTTGTTTCTCATTTACTACTCTCTCTACAATAAAAAAAAATTTTAAAAATTAACAACAGTGAAGACAAAATCAAAACAACACAAAAACCACAAAAACGATGCAGGACCTCAAAACAAAATGATAGGAATTAACAGTGGTTGTGACATTACATGCTGTTATCTTCAATGAAGTTGCTCTGTCCACCAGACATAAGATGTAAGATTGACCAAACAATCAAAGACTGTAATAATAAAAAAAATTGCAAATGATGTAGAGCTTCATCATACAAGGTGGTAGGAGTTCAACAATGGTTCTTATACTGCGTATTGATGTTTTCAGATCATTCTGATTACCGAATTCAAGCTTGCAAAATTGGTCAAGAGAAAAGAAAATTTTAAGCAATGACTGTTCCTTTCAATAAAGCACAGACTTCAGCAATACACCTATTCCAGGTATCCTTAGATATACATATGAATTTTGTTTTTCATTAAAAAACCCCAAAATAACAAAAAAAAGGCATAAACAAAACAGCATAGAGAGCTATAAAAATGATACAGAATTTCAAAACATGGTGATAGGATATTAACAATGGTTGTTATATTACATGTCATCTTCAAAGTGGTTGCACATATAACAAGATATAGGCATGCAAGATTGATCAAACAATTACACATTAACAGTTCCTTTCAATAAACCAACAGATATTAGTATAATTATCCTAGCTATCCTGTGTATCTATATATACATATTTTTTTCCTCTTCTTTCTTTTTCCTTTCTCCTTCATCCCAGTTGTTCCTTCCTATTTGAGCAGTTTCTTTTCCCTTTCACAATATCTATTGTACCTTTCAGATTTTATTTACTCTTTCAGGTTCTTATAGGAGGGAGGAAATTTGATGTTTACACATGTGGATCTGATTTATTTCACTAATGAATATGGTCTCTAGTTGCAGCCATTTACCTATAAAAACCTCTAGTTTATCTTTCTTTATAGCTGAGTAACACTCCATTGAATAAAAATAGCACATCTTTTTTATCCATTCCTCAGTTGATGGACATTTGAGTTGTTTCCAAGATTTAGCTATTACAAATCATGGTGCTATAAACATGGGTACACATATATCCCTGTGGTATGATATTTTCTGTTCTGGAAAATTACCCAGGAGGGGAATAGCTGGTTTGAATGGGATCTCTAATCCTAGTTTACTGAGGAATCTCCAGACTGATCTCCACAGTGGTTGCACCAGTCTACACTCTCACCAACAGTGGAGAAGAATTCTTTTCCCCCACAGCCCCTCTAGCATTTGTTATGGATTGATTTCTTGATGATAACCGTTCTTTCTGGGGTGAGATGACATCTCAGTGTTGTTTTAATTTGCATTTCTTGAATGGCTAATGACATTGAACCTTTTTTCATGCATTTATTTGCCATTTGTATTTTTTCATGTGAGAAGTGTGTATTCATGTCAGATGCCCATTTTTGTATTGGGTCTTTGAATTTTGGGGGCCTGATTTTTTACAATTCTTTGTATGTTCTAAACAGGAATTGTTTGTCTGAGGGACAGTTGGCTAAAATTTTTTCCCAATTTGTGGATTTTCTTTTCATCCTGTTGGTGATTTCTTTTGATGTCCAGCACCACTTATTATTAAAGAGGCTAATTTTCTTTCTTCCAGTGAATGTATTTGGCAGCTTTGTCAAAGATAAAGTGGCTGAGTATGTGTGAAGTTGTTTCTGCATCTTCTTATCTGTTTCATTGATCCGCAGGTTTCTTTTGTGCTTGTGCTGTGCTTTTTTTTTTTTTTAAATCACAGTAGCTTTGTAGTATAATTTCAAGTCTGGGATTGTGATGCCCCTTACCTTGCCTTTGTGGTCCAGAATTACTTTTGCTATTCTAGGTCTCTTCTGTTTCCAAATGAATTTTAAGATTGTTTTCTCTAATTCTGTGAGATCTGCTACTGGAATTTTGATTGGAATTGCATGAAATCTGTATAACAATTTTGAAAGGATGGCCATTTTCACTACGGTTCTTCCTACACAAGAGCAAGGGATATCATTCCATTTTCTGATATCTTCTTTTTTATCTCCCCCTTCAGAGTACTGTAGTTTTCAATGTAGAGGTCTTTTACTTCCTTCATTAGATTGATTCCTACGTGTTTCAATTTTGGGATGCTATTGTGAAAGATGTTTCCCTAGTTTCTCTCTCAACAAGTTTGTTATTTGGGTAGGCAGGTTTGTTATTTGTCACTTGTAGGAAGGTTGTTGATTTCTGAGGGTCGACTTTGCATCTAACTGTGCTAACAAAATTGCTTATTAAATCTTGAGGTATTTTGGTGGAGTTTGGGGGGCTTCTATGTAATAAGACTAATAACCCACATTGCTTTGTAGTTTAAAACAAACGGGATTTTCTCAGGGTCATTGCTGCTGGCCCACACCATCATTTATCCCTGAGACTCTTGACCCTCCTGGGCTTTTCTTCTGTTTGTTGAGCTAGATCACCTTCCCTATGAACCAGGATTAGATTTTCCTCTCCCCTATATTTTTCCTCCAGTTTGTCTGTGATTCTTAGTTTTTCTGTTGGCTCTTTTCTTAATTCCCTGCATTTTTATTTCTTTTTTCTTTGCTAAGTTCATGTTTTCCAGGGTACACGAGTCCAGGTTCTGGAATGACTGCAATAGGCTGCCAAATTTCCTACCACCATCTTTCTTCTTCTTTGGGTTATTTCTTATGGGTGATTTTTTTTTTTTAGTGTTTCAGTCTCCTTGTTAGTGGTCATTTGAGGTTTTTAAAAAATTTCTTCAAGCTTCAGTTCTGATAGGTTAAATACATCTAGGAATTTATCCATTTCTTCTATTTTATCCTATTAGTATGACTCTTCATTGCATATGTTTAAAATCTTTAGTATGTCTGTGTTATCAGTAGTGTTCCTCTGATGGATTGAACTCAGGGCCTTGTGCGTGCTAGGCAAGCACTCTACCACTGAGCCACATCCCCAGCCCCATACTTTAGATCTTTATTGCTTGCTTGCTTCTGTTAATTCTGAGATTGGTTTATCCTTTAGGAGAATGGCTTATACTTTAAAGTTTTGATTTAAGACATTTTTTCTTCCTCTTCCTCCTCCTCACTCTTCTTCCCCTTCCCTTTCTCCTTCTCTTCCTGTTTTTTTTTTTTTTTTTGTCACTTTGAGACAAGGTCTCTCTGTACAGTTCAGACTATCCTTGAGCTCACCATGAAGCTCAGGTTGCCCTTGAACTCAGTGGTCCTCCTACTTCAGCCTCCAAGTGCTGGGATTACAAGATGCACCCTCACACCTGGCCATAATTTTTATTTTTAGCAGTGTTTTTTTTTTTTTTTTTTTTTTTTTTTGGTACTGGACTTGAACTAAAGACCTCATGCTGGCCAGGCAGGCACTGTACTGCTGAGCTATAGCCCCATCCCATAATTCTTATTTTTGAGGTGGGTATTTATATCTACAAACTGTCATCTTAGAACTGTTATTTCTTGTAAATATTGGTGTCTTATGCTTCTATTTTAATTTGTCTTATGACACTTTTGAATTTTCCCTTTAACTGTTTTTCATGGGTCATTGATTGGTCAGAATCCTATCATTTAGATTTTATAGCTATGTGAATTAACTGGAATTTATCCTCTCATTCATTTGTAGGTTTATATGACTGTAATCACAATAGGTAATAGATACTCTTTCAACTGTTTATATTTTCTGAGGGTTTCATTGTCTCCCACTATGTGACCTATCCTGCATAATGTTCCAGCAGCTCTTGAGAGAAGTGTCTATTCTACTGCTGTGGAATGGAATATTCCATGTATATCTGGCCCATTTGATCTAAAGGGTATTTTAAGTATTATATTTCCATATTCATTTTCTGTTGTGATCATTGTTCATAGTTGGGTGTTGAAGTCCTCTGCTATGTATTTTGTTTTGTGCTCTCTGTCTTTTTGACCATTTTATATTGTTTTATATATTTAGGTGCTTTCCACTGGGTGTATGTATCTTTTAGTTAATACTCTAGATGAATCAAATCCTTTATTCTTTTTTTATATATCCTTTATTCTTATATATTTCTTTGTTGTCTTTTTGTACACTTACTGAACTAAAATAGAAGGAAGAATCAATAGACATACAAGCTTTGCATTTTTTTGGTTTGCATTGCACAGAAAAGACCTTCTCTCATTCTGTCTCTGTGTACCCTTAAAAGTGAGATGAGCATCTTGTAACAAGCGTATCATTTGGTCTTTTAAAAACATCTATTCAGCCCTACTCTCTTTTTATTACAGAATTCACACTGCTTGTATTCAAAGTGATTATTGGTCAGTAAGGACATATAATTTCCATTACAATGTTTAATACACTTTATAAAATATATATCTACGTTTATCTATATAGATAGATAGATATCTTGCTTTTTTCTTGTTTTGCCTCTGTCTTCTTTCATAGCTTATTTTATGGAGTGGTCTGCTTGGAATTTTTTGTATTACTGTTTTTGCCATCTAGTAACGATGCTTGCCTCGAGGTTACCAGCAGACTAACGTGGAACATCTTATAGTTACCAGAGTCTATTTCAAGTTGATATTTACTAGAGTTTGATTTGATACAAGAAGCTTTACTCTTACTCATATGGTTTATGCTTAATATAATACCTGCATGCATCCACAATTTACTTCTGCTGTAGTTGTCATAAATATTTTCCCTTAGATTTACATTCTAGAGATGAAAATTTCTCAGACACTATGATTGCAGCCCTAAAGTGCTCTGTGTCTGACTCTGCTTTGCGGATTCAAACGTCTCACATTATTAATCAGTCATTCTTGATTGCAGAGTAAAGACCTTCCATTAGCAATGCCTGAAGGCGGGTCTGGTGGTGATTTCCTAGGGTTTCGTCTCTCTGGAGAAGTTATTTGTTCCTTGTTTCTGTAAGTCTGCCTTGCTTCATAAAACGTTGTTTCACGATGTTCTTTTTCAGCAGCCTGAATGTACGTTCCCACTCGCTTGTAGCATGCAAAGGTTCTGCTGAGCAATCTTGAAAATTAACGATTGCATTCTTTCATATGTGATGAGATTCTTCTATTTGCTATCAGAATTTTTTCCATCCAAATATTAACCAGGCCCGACTCAACTTAGCTTCCGAGATTTGATGAGATCGGGCACTTTCAGGGTGGTATGGCCTTAGACGCTATCAGAATTTTTCCTTTCCCTTAATTTCTTCGTTATGTGGTGTAGGAATCAAAGCTAGTGCTTCATGTATGCTTCAAGCCCTCTACACCAAAGGTACAAGCCTACTCCCTCTCTGACCTTTTTTCTCTAATCAGGGCAGTTTTCAGCCATTATTTCTTTAATCATGGTCTCTGGCCACACAACTGTTTTCCTCTTTATTCTACAGCTTCTATAATGGAAGAGATTTTCAGTGTGGTGTCCCACAGGTCTTGCAGGATTTCTTCATTCCTTAGTGCTTCATCTTTTTTTTTTTTTTTTTTTTGGTTTTTCTCCGGTACCAGGAACCGAACTCACGACCTTATGCTTGCCAGGCAGGTGCTTTTTGCCGCTGAGCTAAATCCCCAGCTCCTGCTTCATCTTTTGTCTTTTACCTTTCTGACTGATTATGTTCAATCTTTCAGCAGACTGATGTTTTCTTCTGTTTTAATCTTCATTTTGGAAGCTCTCATTGTTTCTCTTAACTTCAGTTCTGCCGTCTTCCTGCTCTAAGACTTCTCTCTGGTTTTCTTTTCTTCTATGTATTTCTTTGTTCAATGGGCTTCCCTTTTCAAGTGTTTTGGAATTTCATTAACATTTATACCTATATACATCTTTGTAACTCCCTGACCTTTCTGAGCATCATTCTGCATTCTTTGTCCTTCATTTTACCCATCTTGTTTTCTTTGGTATCAGTTAACGTAACTTTAATATCTTTTGGAGTCATCATGTTTTCCTTATTCTTCATAATTCTTGTGTGTTTATTTAGTGGTATGAATTTGAGGGGATAGCTCCCTGTTGTGGCCTTTACTGATTTTTTTAAGGGATAGATGTTCATTTACTATTTAGACAATCTTGTATTCGGTGGATATCTGATATAAAAGCACTGATGGTGCTCAAAGGGAAGGAACAACTGGGATGAGGGAAAGGAAAAAAGAAAGAAAGAAGGAAGGAAACATATATATGGATAGCTGGGATAATTGTACTGCTGATGGCTATCCGTTTATTGAAAGGAACAGTTAATGTTTAAATTTTTTTGACCAATTTTGCATGCTTATATCTGGTAATCTGTACAAACAATTTGAAGACAACACTATGCAATATAACAACCATTGGCGAGTTCTTGCCATCTTGTTTAGTGAAGTTCTGTGAATTTTTCTAATTTTTTAATTATTTTTATTCTCTTTAATGGTTTGATCAATCTTGCATTCTTACCTCTAATAATCTGAGCGACTTCGTTGAAGACAACAATACATAATATAACAACCACTGTTAATTCCTATCATTTTGTTTGAAACCCTGTATCATTTTTATTTCTTATCTATGTTGTTATTTTATTATTCTTTGTTTTATTCTCTTTAGAATAAAAAAGCCAAAGGAAAAAAAAAAGCAGTGATAGTCACAGGCAGAAGTTGCCCTGAGACTAAAGTGAGATAGACAGAAATAGAATTACATAGAATGTAATTTTACTAGAGATTTAGGGATTGAATTATGGTCAAAGGCAGAAGCAGTAAAAGTGGATTCTTGCAACTTTGTTCAGAGGGAGGATGTTTATTCAGCGGACTCAGCTGACTCCTTCCCCACCTGAATGTACAGATCTGGGTTGCGCTAAGATCACAGACGTTAGGCACCTTCCCGTCACAAGTGGTACAGCACGTGGCGCGCGATCCTACCCTAACGCATGTGTTTTATTGTGCTTTGCTGGGAAGCTATGCAGAGAGCGTGGGCCAGGGCTACTCCGGGGCACCATGGCAGTTACCAGTGAAGATGGCTGCAGTGAGGTTCAACTGCATGCCTGCGCTGTGATTCAGGAAGGGCAAGCTCCTCACCACCCCAGGGAGGCAGAGCTTCTTGTGAGCTCTCCCGGTGGCTGGGCCAGTGCCTGTAATCTTAAAGGTCAGGTGTGGAAGCTGCCCGGGGTCTACTGCCTGGGAAAACAATTCTGCAACCATCCAGCAGGTGGAGCTGCTGGCTCAGTATGTCCGTGGTTAGGTGAGGCTCAGCACAGGTTGTGTAACCTGGCCAGGCCACTCTGCTGTCTGGAATCTGTAGTTGACAGCAGTGTAGTTTGGGCCCTGAGGTTAAGAAAAATGTAACCCGAGACTACAGTCCTTAGAAAAGCATAATTCTGGAGTGCCTGTGGGTTGTACAGAAGTGGGAGTCTCTCTGTGATCACCGGCCCTGGTTTTACTGAGTAGGGCTGCTCTTGGAACACTTGTGTGATGCCACTGTAATTCCTTAGATTTTCCGAGATGCAGGGAAGCATCAGTTTTCCCTAGGCTGTATCACTGAAGTTGGCCTTGACCCTGAATCAGGAAAGAAATAGACGAGGGGCAAAACTAGGCGGAGAGCAGCACCTTGCCCCTTGTGTACCAGCTCAGCCGTAGAGTTCATCTGTGAAGTTGGCAGCTATGTGTAAGGAGTGCTCTCCCCTGAGAGCAGCACTGAGATCTCACAGGGCCTGCACGCTGTCACTGTCATGCTTGGTTCTTTTCTTTGTTTCTGTCTGACTTTCTGTGTCTACTTGTGCATTTCCCACTGGTGTTCTAGGTGAGCTGATACAGGAGTGGTCCTCTGGGAGCATCTTGGAAGTAGCAGGACAGCGGGCTGAAGGCTTCAGTTCTCTCTCTGCTATAAAGCACAGGCAGGAGAAATCCTCCCTACCTGTAGGGGAGCAAATTCTGGGGAGGAACTGTGGGCATGATTACAGTGGGACATCCTTCCTACCCTTTACACTTGAATTTCCTTCCGGACTTTGGACCGTGGTGGTGAGTGAGGCCTGTATGGTATTGAGTTTCAGCAATTCACAGTCTCTGGTAAAATGAACAGTCTCTGGTAAAATGCTGTGAACAGAATAAGACAAACAGCAGTGGACAAAAGCCACCATTCCACGTCATGGGGAGCTCAGGGCTCAGGTCCTCCCGGTGTCACTTTGAAAGTTGATTTGAACATTTCTTCCTGAGAGAGTTTGGTAGTGCGAGGCGAAGGTCCACCTTTTACTCTTGTATACTCTCCAGTAACAGAGACTTCATGCAAATGTGGTTTTCCTTGTGATCCCTCTTGTTGTGCAAGTCCAAATCCACTGCTTTGCAGCTCTCTTTCTAAAGTCATATTGCAGAAGAGGACATGATTCTCCCTAAAACGAAGGAAGTAAGATGTCATTGTCTGGAAAACGTACCAGTACATATGGCAGCAAATGTTATTCATTAATTACTGTTGGTCAGAGTAAATCGTTATCAGTGAGTGAAACTTACTTATTAATGTATGATTCTACACCTATCCTGTGGTATGTTTCATGCCTATAGTTCCTCCTTGCCCTGCATCATAGCAGCTGAGAGTCTGTAGCTAATGCTTCTGGGCTGCGGTCCCATGGCTCCTGCACGTTTGCCTCTCCACTCCCTCTGTGCCTGTGTCTGCTGCTGGCATCTGGCTTTGCCCAGGCAGGCAGGCTGCGGGTGGTGCCCATGGACGGGAGCCCGTGGTCCGCCATATACTCGTAGTGGATTAACTCATCCTCAGAGGACATGAGGTGGTGGTGGTCATGCCAGAGCTGAGTTGGCAATTGGGACAATCACTGAATTTGACAGTAAAGGTTTATCCAACTTCTTACACGCAGGAGGATTTGTACCCTGAGTGAAAGGCTTTGTCCTAACACTCAGTGGAAAACTCCAGAAGAGTGGACAGTATATTTTCTCTAATGACAGGTTCATTCAAATGTTTTTATGACATCATTTATCCACAATGTTGGAGTTTGCTTAATGATAAAAAATTAATGTAATACTGGAAGCACAGTTCTTCTGATGCAGTGTTTCTGAATCCTTCCGTTGTGTGTGGCTTCATTGCTGCCAACGGCTTTCACTCCCATCTGTGTCCACTCCCCTTCGTCCCTTCCTGACCCCTTGATTTTTCTGGGCATTTTGGGATACCAAGGGTTTCACAGAAAGAGGGAGCACACAGCCGTATTTCCCGCTTGGAGGATCATTTAGTTTGCCCCTATTCTTTCAAAAACTTAGACTTTGTCTCTGAAATTCTCCAATCACCTGTCACTCTATGTCATCTTTTCAGTCAACCATCAATTTTCTTTTTAGGCATGGGCTTAGTTCTGGACTGTCCCAGACCTGTAATGCCCAGCATGATCCTTGTTGAGGGGATCAACTGCCACTGGGGAAGCCCCTTTGCCGAATGTACATTTTGTCCTTTCACACATTCAGGATTATCTTTTTTTTTTTTTTTTTTCCAAGTCCAAAATTCTTAGTTTATAATAAAACTGTAAAGTTAAAAAAAAAAAAAGGGTAAAACTATCAGTGCCATCTACTGCAGAAGTCCAACATCTTCTTAAAATGTTGTTTAACAAGTTGCAGAGAAACATGTCTGGAAGCAACGTAACTGAAAGGAAACTGCTTGTGTTTTTACCCCTTTAAATTATTATCATCTTTAGTATTTTCTCTTTCCAAATAGAAATTCGCAGCCTCTGTAACGTTACTCTTGAGTCAACCATTCTGGGCAGTGGCCACTTGCATGTATCCAAAATCATCTTCTTCATGTGTTCTCTTCCAATTGCCTGTGGTACCAGAATGAACAGATAAGGACCTTTCCATTTGAAGTGGTGACATCATCTGTATTGTTAACTTTGCTGGGTAGATGGCTTCCTATTCCTGAAGTTGATGGGCAAATCCAGCATTAGTATTAATACAAAATCTTCTTTCTTGCACATAAGCAAATGCACCTCTGTACTTCATCCCAGATGTCTCCATAATGTATGCAGTAACAAAGGCAGCGCTTCTGGAGATCCCTGCATTTCCATGGACAAGAACTTCTCCTCCAGGGTGTAAGCTCCCATCAATACAATCCTTAGTCATAGGGAAAAAAACGTATTACATTTTCCACTGGATTATCTGCAGTATCCAAGACTAAATATCTAAATAATTGTTGAAAGTTTGGTTTAGTAAAGTTTGCTTCAATATTTTGTCGTATGCAAATTATGTGCGTTATTCCATGTTTCTGTAGTATAGGTAGCTTGATTTCATAGCAGAAGAATATGGGCCTAAGAATAATCCAGGTAAAATTTCCTGCACCTGTCGTCTCATTGGGTAGGTCCACTCCTCGGCGTCGTCCTTGCACTGTGGGAGCGTGGGGAACTCCAGCTTCACGTCCTCCATGGCCCGGCCCACGAGCGGGCGGGCTGGGCGGGGAGCTCCTGCCGGCCCGACCCGCAGCGGCGAAAGGATGGAGGGCGGGTGGGGCGGAGGGCTCCCAACTAACACTCTCGGGCGAGGGCGTCCCAGCGACTCCGGTGGTGGCGGCGGCGGCAACGGGGAAGAGGAGGGTTGTGCGGCCCGTGCCCGGCCGCCGTGCTCAGGATTATCTGGTTTTGGACAATAAAATTTCACTATTGAACTGGGATTGTTATTTCCACTTGTCACACTTGTCTTTCTCATTTAATAATTATTTTATTGCTGTTTATTTAATTATAAGATAATAAACTTTATAAAACTGCCCTCATTTGTGTCATGAATATAAAATTGACAAAATTATATATAATTAATAGGTTTTATCTTTAATATTGTTCTTTAAAAACAGTATTAAAAATTTTCCTGTATGTCAATTATGCATTTCCACCTATGCCAAAAGGCCCTGATAGTTTTTTTAGGGGGCAGTGCCCTAACAGTTTTGTCTGTATATTTTTCATTTTCTTAAGTCATATATATATATGCACATGTCTAAGACAGCTTTTCATGCCGATTTTATTAAAATACTATCTAATGATAGCCCAATTATACTGTTCTTCACCTTGCGTTTTTCATTTGCCAGTCAGTAATAGACATGCTCAGGGAGCAGTATTGAAAAATCTGATATTACTTTGGGCACATCTTACTTTTTAAATCAAACAATTGTTGGTGATATTTAACCTTCTTTTAATTTCTGGTTTTGAGAACTGAACTTTTAGCAACAATCCTTAACTCTTTTCTTTACATTGAATTTTTCCTACAGTCTCACTCTCATCTCAGGGAGCTAGAACCCCAGGAATAGTGTTACTGAGTTTGGTGGTATACACTTACTACATTTCAATAAATGTGAAAAACTGGTTTAAATTTTATAGGGCCCTTTCTTAGGATTAACAGTATATGAGAGTTTGTTTTTATTAGTACATGTTTGTGGCACGGCGTGACTATGCTCACTGTGGGTAGCTGGGACACATACATGACATGTCTTATTCCTTTCACATCCCCTTCCTTTTCTCCTTGTCCCTCCCTCCATCCCCTGGTCGCCATCCCATTTGCCAAAGACCCATCTCCCTATTTCCTATTGTCTGTGTTTTATTTTGCTCTTTAGTCATACTTTGGGTTTCTTGTATAAGAGAAACAACACAATTTATTTCACTTAACATTACAGTCTCAAGGCATCCATTTCCTACCCATGACTCAAGTTTATCTTTATAGCAGAGTAGTACTGTGTTGTGTATCAATACCACATTTGCTTTATCCATTCCTCTGCTGATGAATACATAGCCACCTCTGCGGTAGAGATGTATCACTTCTGTTGCTATAAACATGGGTATGGATGTACCTGTGTGATCCGAGTCTTCAATTCTTTCATGAAGGTACCTTGGAGGCGGGTAGCTTGGTCAGATACAATTTTTAAATTAAGTTTTTGAGGAATATTCATACTGATTTCCATAATGATTGTGCTATTTTACATTCCCATCATCACTGTAGGTTTCCTCCCCCCGCTCCCCACAGCCTTGGCAGCATTCGCTACTATTTTATTTCTTGATTGCCATTTTTTCCTGGAGTAAGATAGACTCTCGGTACTTGTTTGTTTTTGTGTTTTGATGTTGAGGCAGGGTCTGGCTATTGGTTCAGGGTAGCACTGAACTAATAGTGAGGCCAAGCTCGGCCTCAAACTCACAGTAGTCCTTTGGCCTCAGCCTTCCGCGTGCTGGGAGTTTGGGGCCTTTGCCACCTCACCAGGCTTTCAGTGCTGTTTCAGCTTGTGTTTCTGAGATGACCAGCAGTGTTAGTCATTTTCATGGGTTTGTTGGCCATTTGGACTTCTGCTGAGAAGTGTCTATTCATTTTTATTTGCCCATTTATTGATTGTTAACTATTCTGGTTTGTCTGTAATTTTTATATTTATGAAATTTTTATTGGGTAATTTTTGAACTAAATTAATACATGTAACAATCTCAAAACTGTAGTTGACATATAAATATGCAATAAAGCAGAGACATAATCGTTAGTGACTACTTAACAAACATATGGCTACCTACTGTGTAGAGAACTCTGTTGTACTAAAGTAGAAGAAAGTGTCCTCAGCAGCAAATGTGGGTGTTGGGCTCACTACAAACTTATATGCATTGAATATCAGTATTTTTCATACTCTATGAGTTTGATAGGTGGAAAAAATGGTATTCCATGGATTTAATTTATGTTTTTTTCTGAAAAAAAAAATAAAACAAAATTTCATAACAAAATAATAGGAGAAGAGCCATGGTTAATACACTGCAGATTGTTATCTTTGAAGTAGTCACTCAGAATACAAGATATGGGCATAAAAATTCTCCAAATGTTGGCACAAACATTTCTTTTCAATGAACTAAGAGAAACTATTATAAACTATGTTGTATTTTTTTCCTTTTCCTTTTCCCCCTTCCTCAATCCTATTCCTATTTCTTTTTGAATAATTTCTTCCCATTTCACTATATCTATTGTTCATTTTGGTCCTTATTTACTCTTTCAGTTTCTCAGACCAGGGAGACAATATGATGTTTAAATATGTGAGTCTGATTTATTTCACTTATGAATATGGTCTCAAGGTGAGGCCATTTACCTATAAATGTCTCAAGTTTATACTTCTTTATGGCTGAGGAGTACTCCATCATATAAGAAGACCACATCTTTTTTATCCATTCCTTGGTTGATGGGCAATTGGGTTGTTCCCACAATTTAGCTACTACAAATTGTGCTGCCATAAGCCCGGGTGCACATATATCGCTGTGGTATGATGTTTTTAATTCTTCTAGGAAGATACCCAGAAGGGGAATAGCTGGGTCAAACGGGACCTCTAATCACACTCCCAAAATTGTTATACAGATTTAATGCACTCCTAATCAAAATACCATTAGCATATCTCACAGAACTAGAGAAAAAATTCCTAAAACTCATTTGGAACCAGAAGAGACCTAGAATAGCAAAGACAATCTTGGGCAACAAAGGCAAGGCAAGGGGCATTACAGTCCCTGACTTCAAATTATAGTATGAAGTTACTGTGATAAAATCAGCATGGTACTGGCAGAAACAAAACAAAACAAAACCAGACGTGAGAATTAGTGGAACAGATTGGAAGATGCAGACACAGGTCTAAGCACACTCAGCTACCTTACATTTCACTAAGGGGCCAAACACATTCATTGGAAGAAGGATAGCCTCTTTAATTAATGGTGCTGCAAAACTGATGGGATCTTATATAACCAATATAAAAAGGGTGTTTCAAGTTTGAATTGCCTTTTGTAATCTAAGAAATAGAGAAGGTTCTAAAGTAGTCTGCTAGATGCCACTCTTCAGCTGTTAAGTAAGATAAAAAGCATAAGTAGAATCACTAATTATATTGATAGGTTCATGATTAAATTGCAGAATAACAGCTAGAATAGCAATAATTTCAGATCTTTGCGCAAAAAGCCCAGGGATCTCTACTCTCTGTTGATAATTTTTACTGCAAATTGCAGCCTTGCCCTCAGATGAACCATCTGTAAACCACTGCACTAGAAATGGGTTCAAGAGGGCCCCCGGTGCATGGGGAACCACGTGCCGGTCTTCGGATCAGCGGCTCACTCCCTGCCTCATAGGCCCCCAGAAGGAGGGCTTCTGGCGCACAGGGAGCCACGGGCGGGGACCGCTGGTCTTCAGGCTGGCTAGCTTCCTGCCTTGTAGGCCCCCCAGAGGGAGGGCCCCCGGTGCATGGGTAGCCATGCGGCGGCGAGCTCTGTTGCGCGCTGGCCCTTAGGCCGGCGGCCGCCGCTCAATTAAGATCTATCATGACACAGAGAAACAGTGACACAATTGGCCCACCATGCACCGACTGCAGATGCCCACCCATGGACGTGTGTGAATCATTCAAACTTTGAACAACCCCTGGGAATATATGCATACAACGGGCCACTCTTGCTCCTGCCATTGAGAACCAGAAAGGTCCAGAGTCAGTGGAGGAGCAGCTGCTGAACAAGGACTCAGAGAACATGAGAATGCAGACTAAGCCCAAGGAGTCAGAGGTCCAGTGGACTGGGGTCACGAGGGCTGCTCGGAAGCTGTAAACCAGGAGGACCTTGCACAATACCTGTAGAGACTCCCTGGAAGCCATTCTTCCCCTGACAGTACAGGCTGTGGTGGAGCTCGGAAGAAGTCTGCAGCAGGATTCCTTCTGCCTGTGCTGACGGATGGGGAGAGGACACTAACTGGTTGTGGAGTCCCAATGGGATGGGAGGCTGGAGAGAAAATGCTACAAAAAATGGCTTTGGCCCCAGAGGGCTCACTTGATTTTTGACAACCCTTAGGCTGTAACTACTTGTTAGATCCTTCTTGTGTATCTCTGTCTTCCTGAGAAACCACTTTGAAGATAACACCATGTATTATAGCAGTCATTGATATTTTCCTACTAATCTATCCGTAACTCTGTAATGTTTGCATTGTTCCTATCCTATTTCATAAATGGATCCATGTTTATTATTATGTGTTTCCTACAACAACCACTGAGAATTATTGAATGATTATTCAGTAGGTTACTCATGTATAGTTCTATTTATATTCTTTAGAAGCCACTTTGAAGATACCTAAGTATAGTACAACTATTGATAATCTCCTACCTATTTTGTCTGTAACTCACTATCATTTGTCTATTTGTTTTCCTGAGAAACTATCTTGTAGATAACAATATGTAGAAGGATAACCATTGATAATTTCCTACCACTTTGTCTGTAATTTGGTAATCCTCCCCCCTATTATTATGTAATCCTTCTTTTACTCTTTAAAATAAAAAAAATTTAAAAAAATGGGTTCAAATTTGCAATTTTTGGAATAATACATGAATTTTTAAAAAATTGAAAAATAGGATCATGGGAAGTGATGATGAATTTATCCTATAAAATCTGCAAATGTTATTTAACAATACAGGGCTTGTTCTAACAGTAAAATATTGATCAATAGGTAACACAGTCATTATGGGCTCAATACCAAAAAGCTGCCCACACCTTATTCTGCCCATGGTAACAATATCAGCACTTTTTTCTACGAATAATTGTAAAGTTTTAATTAGTTGATTCAGAAGGTAAAACCATTGAATGGGCATATCTGCTTGCCATAAAACTGTCCTATAAGGCCTGAAGCAGGATGAGGGGTATCTAATACATAAAGAATAAGGAGATAGTTCACGTTTATTCTAAAAACTTGAGCTGTTGTAATACTTTTTTCTACTATTGTTAATTCTTTTTGTGCCTCTGTAGGTAAATTACAAGGGGAGTCAATGGATAAATCTCCTTGTAAGGGATTATATAGATTATTAATTGATAGGTAGCAATACCCAATTTTGGCCATATCCAATTTATATCTCTTAACAATTTTTGAAAATCGTTTAAAGTCTTTAGGCGATCACATCTGATTTGAAATTTTTGTGGCCTTACAGCTCAGGTGGTCACTAGTGTTCCCAAATAATAATAAGGGCTGGATAACTGAACCTTATCTGGGGTAATACAGAGACCAAAAGATTTTAAATCTTCTTTTGTTTCAGCGAAAAGCTCAGAAAGTTGTTGTCTAGTGGATACAGCCAATAGGATATAATGCACACATTGGATAGCATAAGCAAAAGAGGTGTTTCTGACTTGCTGTAAGGCTTGCAGCTACAAAACACTGACACAAGGTGGGGCTATTTCTCATACCATGCAGTAGAACTACCCACTGAGAGCACAGCTCAGTGGCTCAGCGCCTGCCTGGCAAGGGAGGGGTTGCGAGTTCGATTCCTGCTACCGGAAGAAAAAAAAGCTGTGGAGAAGCGGTCCGTGCAGCCGCTGTGCTCAGACACCTCACAAGAGGCACCGCCACGCCCACGGCGCAAAAAGGCTCATTTCGGAAATGTTAACGGTTTAGTTTTCTCTGCCGTGATTTCACAGGGAATTCGGGTTTGCATCTGACGTGAGGCCAACCCAAGGTCTTGTTTAGCATTGATTTCAAAGATGCACGTGACGTTGTTTCACAGCAAAGGTCTCAGTGTCTCCCTTTGATCTTCCCTGCTAAGTACATTTACATTTATACCTCCCCGATAGATGGTTCCTAGCTCCTTGTCACAGACCTGCTGCCCTAGGACTTGGTTCCAGACGGGCAGCGCTGGACCTGGGGCGGGCCTGATGGCATGGAGCCTCCTTGCTTCCGCGTTCGCGTGACTCTTAGCGCTTTGAAGTCAGTTCTAAAAATGAACAAGCTATAAATGCACAAGAAGGAGCAACCGATTACACCTAAAACGGACTCTGGACACTCTCAGATGAAGACTCTGTGTAGATTTCAGTTCTGCGTTTGCCCTAAGTTGATCAAAGCATCGATAAGAAAATGACTAAAACTGTTGCATCTTTGTGTGTACTTATTACTTGATGTAATAAAGCTTATTTTCATTAACAAAAAAAATTGTACTAGTCACAGGAAAGGCAAAGGGCTGCCTATTTGCTGGATAAAGAGGAATATTAAAAAAGCAATCTTTTAAATTAATTACTGTTAATGACCAATCTTTCAGGCTGCAGCTGCATCGGGCAGTCCTAGTGGTAGTGCCCCCATGGGTAATAAGCACGCATTTTCAACCCTTAGATCTTGTAATAATCTCCGTTTACCTGATTTTTTTTGGAATAACAAAAACAGACACATTCCGGGGCCAACAGAGGATTTCAAATGTTTCAACCGCAATTGTTCTGCAATCAGGTTTTGCAACTGAATAAGCTTCTCCTGTGTAAGAGGCCACTGAGCAACCCATACGGGTGAGTGGATTTTCCGTTGTAAGGGCAAAGCAGTTTTCGGGGGAGAAGCAAAAACGGTCATCATTAGAAATGTGGCTGATAGCCGATACCGTATTTATCATTTTTTAGGAACAGAGGTAATGGGTTTTGTGATCCCTTGTAAAATCTTTCCTAGTCATTTCCCATTTTGAAAGCCCATTCTACTCATTATATGTTCTGCCTTAGACCCTGTTTCATTGGTTAACATTAATTTCCATTTTTGTAGCAAGTCTTTACCCCATAAATTGGCAAGAATAGGAGCCATATAAGGGAAGAAAAGACCCTCCTGTTGATCAGGTCCTTCATAAGATAAAGGAGAGACACACTGTGGAGACCCCAGTCTCAGCAATGAGGTAGGAGTGAGTCTCCTTGGCCATCTGCACTTGCCTCTGTAAGCTCCTCAGAATATTTTGTATTGATTTTCGTAAAACACATGGGCCTTCCTCCAGATACTTCTTGAGTAAAATGAATTTCTTTTCTGGTAGCCTTCTTATCAGGGTCTTGTTTTCTTTGGACTTGTTTATATTTAACAAAGGAAGGCTTATCCAAGGGTAACAAAACCAATTGTACAATATAACCACTTATTAAAAAACCCAAATATCTTGAGAGCAAGCAAAAACCTGAATTTCATCACAACAATCATGGTAAATAGGCTTGGGAGAATAGTCATTCCTTGTAAGTTTAAATCAACTTTGCTCAAAATGAGCCCTACTGTCCCCTCTGAAGGGGGTCCCCTACTCCCGTAAGGATGAGAGTGGTCTTTTCTGCTCCAGTGAGTGTTACTCTGTGTGGCAGGAAGATCTAATCCTGTGTTTTGAGCTGTTACCCTAGTGAGGGAAATAACGTCTCTCCTGGGAGCCACATCTGTGGCTGTTGAAGTTGCTGATGGATCTGAACTGGGTAAAGCTGAGCAAAGGTCTGATTGGCATTGTTCATTTCCCCTATTTTGGGGGAGGAGGGTTGGTCTGGGGCAAGGCCCCGACCCTGTCAGAGGCCTCCCATCCTTATGACATTTAGAATGGCAGTGCTTAGCCTGATGCTTCCCTTTCATGCAGTGAAGGCGGAGACCAGGAGCAGGATTGGAGTCATCTTGGCGGGAGGCATTACCCTCTTCAGCTACTGTCGCTGAAGCACTGGCTTCCCTAGGTTGAGTGGGGCCTTGCCGTTTTTATGCACACGTCCAATTTTACAATTGCAACATTTAACATTACTCTTCTTGCTCTTAGTTCCTTTAGCAAAACCCACCATAACCTGGGCCATCAAATTAGTTTTATATAATTCAGTGCCTATATGTTGGCAAGCTTGAATATATGTCCTTAAATCATTCGTTGCCTTTGCTGGATTTAAGGCCTGTTTACAGTTTAGTTGGCATTGGTGTGGGTCAACTGCAGGACTAAGATATCCACAGCATGGATATTAGAAACTTGTCTGGCTCAAATCTCTTGGAATTTTGCCACAAACCGGGTGAAAGGCTCTTTAGGTCTTTGGAGAACGTGTAAAAAAGGACTGGACAGAAACCCCATCCTCAGGGACCATGGTACAAGCCTTTTTCATCAAATCAGCTAATTGTTGACACATTTCATCAGGGTACTGAATCTGTTCCTCAAGGGGAGCGTATTGCCCTATTCCAGAAAGCATTCATCATCTCTGTGTCCACAGAGGTCACAGCCGGTTCTATTCTTTTGGGCCTATTATACAATAAGGTTTCTTAATTGTACAGCAAAATGAAGAAATTGAGTAGAAGACAGCATGTTTTTGCTAGATGTTTGATATGATAGGGAGTCAAGCAATACGTATCTCGGACATTCTCCAGGAGTCCTACCATAAATGGACTCTGGGAAGCATTGCCAGTAACCTTTTGTTTAAGGTTAATTTAAATCCAAAAGGCACATGAACACTTAAGGGTGATTTTTATCATTTGGACTTGGTTGGGCGCCTACTGGAAAGCAGGCAGGAGTGCCAAAACCTTTTCCCTGGGCAGCAGTTTCCTTTAAACTCTGCAAATATCTAGACAAAGCTGCACGGGGTGGCTTCCTTTCAAGCTTTTCCAGCTGAGCTGGTTTTTCCCCAGGTGCCTCTGACTGTGGGGGCAGCCAGGGAAAATCCCCTTTGCTTTCAATGTTGGCTTGTATGTCTTCTTCCCAAGAAGAGCAAACCAGGGTGGCATTGGCACCGGGTTTTGTTTTCTCTGCCTCAAAAAGGGGCGTTGTCATACTCCTTAGTTTTGTTTTTTTAACCCAGGGAGCTGCATTATTGGCAGTGAACTTAACACCAAACAAAATTCCATGTAGCAAAGGTCTCAGGAGAGGCCATCTCCCGCCTGCCATGGGCTCTTTTGAGATTTTCTTCCATGCGTTTCCAGTTTTCAACGACTAAGTTGTCTTGCTTGAGGAAACCAAGGCTTGAATTCCATCACTTCTTGTAACATTTTGGACAAATTACTAGTGGGTAGGCAGGCATCAGACTGCTTTAACAAAACAGAGCAATTGTATGTATCATTGCTCCTCTGCTTAGAAATTCTGCCTCATGAAAATTTCTATTCATGGAAGGAGCACTAACCTTTCTTTTTCTCTTTTTGCTCCCTCATTACACATCTCTTTATTTGTCCCGCCAAATCCTTTGGTGTCTCAGAGCTTAACCTCCTCTCAAGGTGATCTTCTTTGCTTATCCCAGCTGGAGAAGTGCCTTGTTTATGGCACCAGTTATTGGGAGCTTATCAGGCCCCCAATCACCTGGGTGAAGGTATGACAAAGGATAGAGGAGTCAGGGAATAATTTAGAATGCAAGGGGGTCCAGAAGGGCAGAGCTCTTATCTGGCTAAGACCAAAAATCTCTGAACTCTTCACTCTTTATTGAAGGCACACAGCTTTCTAGGGGGGGTGTAGGGAGATCCTGGGAACAGAGGAGTAGAAGGTACTGACCGAGCAAGGTCTAGTGAGAAACAAAGCATTATGCCATTGATTAATGGGAAGTTATTTTTCCCTTGGTTTAATATTTACTTCTATAGAATTTTGTACCACAGTCAGAGTCCTCAGCTGAACTGCAATCTTGCCTTTTGAAATGTCACAATATCACCGGTCTTAGAGACCTCTACTGAGACCAGCGGGATAGGGAGTTTTGTTTCCTCATGCTGGTTCACCAGCAGGGCACATAGGCCTAGGACAGACTCAGATTTTTGATATAGACAGCTAATTTATGGATTTGTAGCTCACTCAGAGTGGTCTCTAGCTCTGTCTTCCAGATCTGATAGTCTATCTTCATGTTGGTTGATTCTGCTTCATATATGTTTAGTATAATTTTTAATCTCCTGGAGTTTGATTTGATTCTGTTTTATGGAATCCAGTTTTTTTCTATGCTGGGCATTCATATTTTCCATGTCTTTCCTAAACTCCTCTATTTTGTATCTGTATCTACTCTAGATTCACTAACCATTTACTTAATTATGATCATCATCTCTTTAATTATCTGTGTAATTATTTCTGCTTTGGCTTTGTCAAGAGACACATTCATCTGTTTTGTTGCTTCAGTTACTACCATTTCACAAAATTCAGCTGGGTGGCTTTTGTTTTCATCTATCTCAAAAACCACTGGATTTGCTTTGGGGGAGCTGAGGACTTTGAGATACATCTTTCTTCCCTGTCTTCTCACTTTTTTTCTTTATTTTTCTTCTGCATCAAGTCTTGTAAATTGCTTGTGGCAAGTAGCTTTATTACTAGTATTGAAACCTCTTTAGGTAATGACTACTTTTCAGAGATGTCTTCTAAGTGTAAGTGGCTTTTGACCTTTGAATCTATCCCAGAATCCTACTTTTTCTAATTATTAGGTTTTAGAAGTTGCAGGCTGTTTGACCTAGGATCGTGTTCTTTTGTACAGGACTGTAGTATTATTTATGACCTGCAAACAATCTAGGTATTGGCATACAATGAAGATCAATTGATCACAACATCCATGTCACCTTGATTGAAGTAGTACAATCAGTAATAACAATAACATCAATTACAAACTGGAAAATTAGATACTGTAATAATTAAGTTTGCCACATCTAATCATAGGTACAAGACTTATAGTTATATAACAAAACCCAATACAGACAGTTATATACAGTAAATATCAACTCAATAGAGCAATTTTACTCCCTTCACCATAAAGCAGTATTTTGCTGCAGTAAGATATATCTAATTACCTACAGATCCATAGTTATAAATGGTATAGGTGTGAAAGTATGAACAAAAAAGAGAAAAGAAATACATTATAAAAAATGAACTCCTGGAAGATGTGAAGAATGGGTTAAGACTGTTGTAAAAGGTCCCATTAAGGAGTGAAGGGAAATTAGTGGTATTAGATAGCAGTAAGAGAAAAGACCAAGTTGGAAAAGGACTAAGACGGAGTACAGATTAAATCAGTAAAAAAAAAAAAAAAAAAAATTCTAAGGAAACAAGTTTAAAGAGCAAAAGTGGAGTAAGAAGGGAGAGAGGGAGGGAGAATAAAGAGAGGACCTATTTACACAAATAAAGCAAAGTAATATTTAAAAAGGGAGACAATGAGGAAATGGGAGCTAAAACTCCAAGTTCCTCCAAAGGGGAAAAAAAATGAAACAGGTTCCAATAGAGGAGAAACAAAAAGTGGGGAGGGTGTTTAAACAATGGGAAAAAATGAAGAAAAAAGAGAGAATGAGGGAAAAAAGTTCCTATGTGTTTCTAGAAGTGTTTTCTTCCAGGGACAGTAGCTTTTATTCTTACAAGTCACATTCCTCTTTGCCACATGTTGTGGTCTGTGAGTTTATACTGAGGTTACTTGGCTCAAGGGAGACCTGTCTCTGTAATAATCCTATTTGTGGCAGCTGTTCAAGATGGAGTATTAGACCAGGGAAGGTGTGGGGCCTTAGTTCTAAGGTTCCCATGGTGGATTCCTGCTGGCTGGGGTCCAATACTGATTACTTGATATTTATTCAGGTGTCTATGGGATAGGCTGCCAACACCAGGCGGAGCTTCAAGTGGACTTGGGCAACCAGAATTCCAGTGCTGCCTAAGACTAACATAGAGGGATTCCTGTAGGCCCAGTGCGGTCACAAAGCGCTAGATAGTGTCTCACAGGTGTCTGAAGAACAGGGCAAAAAACAGGCAGAACCTCACCCCTTGCTGTTTATCTAGGCAGAAGACCGGCCTATTGTGTTAGGCAAAGACTGTGCCCAGGACTCTGGAAGAATATGGGGTGGAGATTCTGATGCCCCCACACTGTGGGGGCAGTGTGCCTGGTGCTGAATGGATGCTGCCAGAGTCCAAGGGTATCAGGCAGAGATTCACACAGGCTTGGAACATCCTGTGTAAACCCAGGTTGCCCGGGAACTGGTGCTAGATGTCAGACAGAGTCTCCGGCAGGTCTAGGAGTGGAGCAGCGTAGTGAGAGGTGGGTTTAGGCTCAAGGGAGCCCAGGGTGCAGAATCTGGACACACCAGGGTTAGCTCTGTCTGCCCAGTGAATGTCCCAGTTGGCGTGAGATAAACTGCAGGCTCCTGGAGGTGACTCAAATGTGTCTGGGCTCCAACACTGAAGACTCATGACACAACTAATGATTGTTTATCCTCTCAGAGTTTATCTTCTTCTGTTTGTTTTTGGACAGTCTAATGTAAAGGACTGATGGTCATTGGCAAAAGCTGCCAAGAAAATAAGAGACAGAGAGATCCAGGACTATACAGAATGTAATCATAATGGGGATTCATTGGCTGACTCCCAGTATGGGCAGCAGAAAGATGGATTGATCCCTGCAATTGTGTTCAGAGGGTGGGGACTTGTGTAGTGGTCATATGAATGTGGACGTCATCTTTGCCAGAATGTACACATTTGTATTGAGTTAAAAATCAAAGATATCACGCACATCCTGGTCCAAATGGCACAGTGTGTGTCACATACCACTCGCTCCATGTTGGGAAACCATGTGGATTAAAGGGGTCAGGGTTCCTCAGGTCTTCATGGAAGTTATTACTGAAGATGCCTACAGTGCAGCTGGATCTCCACACTGTGGTTCAGGAAGTGGAAGCTCATTACCACCCCAGGCAGATAGGGTTGCTTCTGAGCTCTTCTAGTGGCTGGGCCACTGTCTGTTCTCTGATGTCAGGTGTGGTCACTGCCAGGGCTCCACTGTCTGGTGAAATAACTATACAACCACCCATCAGGTGGGGCCCCTGGCTCAGTATGTCGTAGCTTCTGGTGGGGCTGATTACTAGCTGGGTAACCTGGTCAGGCCACTCTGCTCTTCGGGATCTGCAGTTGGCAAAGCTGTGGAATGAACTCTGTTGTTACACAGGGTCTTTTCTTGGGAAAATAAGGACCTGGGGGCTATACACCTTAGACAGGCACAATTCTGGAATGCCTCCTTTCCAGGGTTCACCCAAGAGTGACTTTTGCTGATCGGCAGGGGTTTGACCCACCCGAGTTAAGAATGTTTAGCCTCTGTGTTTTTGTGAAATGTCCCAAAGTTGGAGTCTGTCCGTCTGTGTGAGGTCATTGGCCCTATATTTTACTGAGTGAAGGATTTCCTATGTGAAGCCACTGTAATTCCTTGGATTCTCTGAAATCTGAAGTGGAAATGTTCCTGTTTGAGTGGAATCCCTTGATGGCCCTTGACTCCGTGTAGGGAAAATGACAGTCTAGGGACTGTGTGAACTTCCCAGTCTTCTGCTTGTAGCAAGCAGCCCAACTGTGCAGCTGTTGTACGAGCTTGGAGGATGTCTGTAGGCAGATGCCACAGCTGGAAACAGCGCCAAGTTTCCGTCAGGGTCCACACGGTGATTGGTATTTTAATGGCCTCCCTTCTTTGTTTCTACCAGACTCTGTGTGGTCTGGTAGTACAGTTCTCATTCGCTTTCCCTGTGAGTGAGCACAGTAGTATGCATCTCAGAAATGCTGACAGTGGAAGCATCTCAGAAATGCTAGGACAGCTGATGAAGCCCTCCATTCTCTCCCTACTAAGTACCATCACTGTCAGTAAATCCCTGCTGTCTGAAGTGGTACAAGTGGGACAGAGAGATGGTTAGCAGGCTTATAGTGAGACACTCTTCCTATACTTCTAACTGAATTTCATTCTGTTCTGTAGAGCACAGGTGTAGTTGAGGCCGGTGTCCTATTAATCGATTTTTACCATATCAGTCTCAAATGGTGTGAAAAGGAAAGATGAAGCCTTGTAGAAATAGAATAATGCAAACAAGCCAGGTACGGGGCACACACCTGGAGTCCCAGCACTTGGAAGGCTGAGGCAGGGGGATTGCCATGAGTTGAAGCCTGGACTGCATAGTGAGTTCAAGGCCAGCCCGAACTACATAGCAAGACCTTGTCTCAAAAAACCAGAAAAAATGACTTTAAGAACAAGTCCATTCTTGGCAGAGATACTCAGGAACAAGTGTTTCATAACAGTGAGGATGACAGGGCCAACAGTGAAAACTTAGAAGCTGGGTTTATAATCTCTTTATAAGCAGAGCCTTTCATAGTGAGAAGAGAAGGCCCCAACTTCGCTTTCTTATACTCTTTTAGTGGAGACTGTGTTCAGATTTGCTTTGACATTTAATCTTTCTGAGCTCTGTAAGTGAAATCCACGGCTTCACATCCTGTTTCTGAAGTCGTGATGCAGAATATGTTAGGAGTCTCCCTAGGGCAAAGGTCATAAACTCCCCTCTCTAGAAACACAGCAGGAGTTATGTCTGAAAAAGAGCCCATTAATCATTGTTCTAAATAAATATATCTGTGAGTGTAAGTTTATTTGTGAATGAGTGAGGCCTCCTCTGAGGATAGGTTTTATGCCTGTATCTTTTCTACCTGCTGCACTTCACACCAGCCGAGAGTCCGAGCAGCTGGGTGGCTCTAGGCTGCAGTCCCCATGGCTCCCGCACGTTCTCCTGCCCCCTTCCCTCTGTGCCTGTGCCTGCTGCTGGCATCTGGCTTTGCCCAGGCAGGCAGGCTGCGGGTGGTGCCCATGGACGGGAGCCCATGGTCCGCCATATACTCGTAGTGGATTAACTCATCCTCAGAGGACATGAGGTGGTGTTGGTCATGCCAGAGCTGAGTTAGCAATTGGGACAATCACTTAGTTTGACAGTAAAGATTTATCCAATTTCTTACACTGTGGAGGATTTGTACCCTGAGTGAAAGGTTTTGTACTAACACTCAGTAGAAAACTCCAGAGCAATGTGCAGCGTATTTTCTCTGGTAATAGAAACTTTACTTAAATATACTTTGCCTTTCAATCTTTCTGATTTCACCAAGTCCAAATCCATTGCATAATATCTGTGTTTGTAGCTTTGCCATGTGGGCCAGGCTATGATACTTTCACAGATAATGACAATGGACTGTCCTTGATGGAAAAGGTACTAGTAGGAATGCTAGCAAAGAACTTCATTAATTGGTCTGAGTAAGCCATTTTCAGTGAGTGTTACTTCTCCTGTATCAGTGTGTGAATCTCCTCCCATTCTGTGGCAGGCTAGGTGCCTGTACTTATTCCACTTAGGTGCCTGTACTTAGAGGGGTTGGGTCTGAGCGGCTGTGTGGCTCCGGGCTGCAGTCCCCATGGCTCCCGCACGTTCGCCCGCCCTCCTCCCTCTGCGCCTGTGTCTGCTGCTGGCATCCGGCTTTGCCCAGGCAGGCAGGCTGCTGGTGGTGCCCATGGACGGGAGCCCCTGGTTCACCATGTACTTGGTGTTGGAGAAACTTATCCAAAGAGGACACGAGGTGGTTGCGGTATTCAAAATGCAGGAGTTTGTTTAATGATAAGAAGTTAGTAGAATACCTGAAGGAGAGTTCTTTTGATGCAGTGTTTCTAGATCCTCTTGATGTGTGTGGCTTAACTGCTGCCAAATATTTCTCGCTGCTGTCTGGTCTTTACCGCAGAAAGTTTGCCATTGTGTTGAAGAAGTTGTGCAGAGCCCTGCTCCTCTCTCTTATGTTCCCAATTTTCTCCCGGGCTGCTCAGATGCCATAAATTCAAGGAGAGAATACAGAACTATATTTCCTACTTGGAGGAATGTTTAATTTTCCCTTATTATTTAAAAAATGCCTAGAGCTTGCCTCTGAAATTCTCCAAAGGCCTGTTACCACATACGATCTCTTCAGCCAACCTTCCGTTTGGTTGCTACGCGGTGACTTTGTTTTTGACTATCCCAGACTGTGATACCCAATCTGGTCTTCGTTAGTGGAATCAACTGCCATCAGGGAAGGCCCTTGCCCAAGGTACGTTCTCTCCTCTTTGGCATGTTAAAAATAACCTGGCTTTGTACTTTAAATAAAATATTCCTTACTAAACTGTGATTTATAGTTCACATTCGCTGCATCTAGAAATTCTTCTTCCCTTATGAATTGTTTTGACCCATTCATTACTTGCGGTTAAGCAAACTGTGAAGCTGCCCTTGGTGATAGGTATGTATATGGCAAAGATACCACTGCATATTATAATCAAACCACACTTCTAGTAACGCTTTTGGAAAATAATACATTAAGATGTGAAATGTTACTTTTAGCTAATCCTGTGCTATCTCCTGTTAGAACGTACTTTTTGAAGTTTTCTATGCCTTTCTCCTACTTTGTTGATTATTATATATGTATGCAAATATCTCATGCAAGTTTCACCTCAACTTTATTCCATAAAAACTAGTAATGAAATGTACATGACATCCTTTCCATGCAAATTTCACTTGCTAATACATCAGAGATATGGACACAGACTACTATGCACAGATTGGGCATGTGCTTTTAGCAATTGCATTGAAATCGTGGTAAAGATGGAACTTATGCTTTTGAACCAACCAACAATGTTGGATATTTAAACTTTTTTAGTTTTGTTCTCATGAACAAGAGGCAATCTTAAGAATGCTCCTTATATTCGTGTATTTCCATATTCTTGGTGTTGGGTCAGTAATCTAGTGTTATAGGAGTAGGAGTGCTGGGTCAAGTGGTATCTCATGTTACGTTGTACAAAATTTGACAAACTGCTTTTAGCACTTCCTGTGCTGTGCTCAGCAGTATAGGGAGTGGGTAGCTCTTCCATTCTCTCTGTAGCTCCACTGTCAAACTTCTAGTTTTTCTATTTTTCAGAGCGAAAGAATATTGTCTGTGCCTGCTTTGGTTTCCAGTTTCTATTTCTATATTCATATGAATCCCTTGGATTTCCTTTTTGTAAATTACAGTTACTTTTGTCAGTCAATTTTAATATGCATATTTCTTTTTAGCTAATTGCTGTAATTCCCATTAGTACTAGGGATATCAATATAGTCTTTTTAGATGTGCTGCAAATGTTTATCTAGGACTTTTATCCTTTGTCATAAAGGCTTCGATATTGGTGAAATCCAATTGGTTCAATATTTATTTACAAACTTCTGGATTTCAACTTGTTTAGTTTTCTTTAATCCTGACATATAAATTCATTTTCTTCATATTGGGTATCTTAGAATTTTTTTTTTTGTACCGGGAATCGAACTTTGGACCTTGCGCTTGCCAGGCAGGCACTTATACCACTGAGCTATATCCCCGGTTATCTTAGAAGTTTTAATTCTTGCAATGTGAATAACACATTTTTTGGTCGCACTTTTTGCTAATGCTTTCAATACAATTTTTTATCTCTTACATTTCTGTTTGGCATGCTTTATAGGACTTAAATCTTTGCTAAACTGATCATGCATGCTTTGTACTTTTTGTTTAGCTTGAGTAGTTATACGTTAATGTTTTGTTGTGCTCAATTACCCTTTATTAAGACTATTATCTGTTTAGTTATATCATCTTTGAGCTTGCTGAGCACCTTATTAGTGTATTTTTTGTTTCTTCCCTTATCATATCATATACTTCAGCTGTTTGACCTTTCATTTCCTCTGTATTAATGCTCTATTTCATATTTCAGAAAATTGGGAGCTTTTGGGCAATTTGTTTCTTTGTCATGTTTCTATTTTTTTGCTCATTGTTCAGGGTTGTTTAAAGTGGAAAGACTTTGTTGCTAGCATAGAGATCTCCTTTGTTAGTGATACACTGTCAAGGAACTACGGATTTATGCCTCTTTCTCACAACCTAATCACTTTCATTCTTTTGGGAGGAGAGGGTGCAGTGTAATTGCCCATAAACTGTAGTAATGTTGATGATACAAAGGGAAACCAGATATTGGCATATAGTAAAAATCAACTAATAGCAACAAGCATGCCACCACGGGCCACAGTGAAGAAGTCACCAAGAATAATAAATAGAAAACAAACTGGATATTGATATACCATGAGAGTCAATAAATACTACCACTGGGCCACTCTTCACAGTGGAGAAAGAGATCCACAATAATTATGTAAATACAAAGAAAAGCCAAATATTGATATACAGCAAATATCTACTAAGTGCAAAAACTGTACAACTACAAAGTAATTAACAACAGAAAAGAATTCAACATAATAGACAATGAAATAGCTGAGAATTTATAAAGCTAAATGATATACTAATAAAAATGGAGGTGTTGGAGAAAGGAAAAATGAAGAAGTAAAATTTGAAATTTTAAAGAAAAGGAAGATGAAGAAGAGAGAAAAGTGAGATAAAGGATCTAATCAGGAGAAGAGAAAATTAATAAATGAGGTAAAAGAAATAGCAAAGAACAGACAAGAAACAAGAAAAAAAGGCTGTTATGAGTAGTACTTCTACAAATACTCACATATAGCTTTTGTTTCAGTACCTGGGTTCTATTCTTGGAGTACATAGTCAGAAGTGAAAGAGAGTGGTCCTTGAGGGGGCTGGGGATTTAGCTCAGCAGCACAGCACCTGCCTGGCAAGCGCAAGGTTGTGAGTTCGATTCCTGGTACCGGAAACCCCTCCTGCCCACCCCTGCCAAAAAAACCCCCAAAAACCGAGATTGGTCCTTGGTTTAACTCATTGAGAATCCACCAAACTTTTCTGGAGAGCTGCACCATTTTACACCCCACTGGGCCATTTATGAGAGTTTTAATTTCTCTGCAACCTCACCAACTTCTTATCTCTTAGTATAGTCACGCTAGTGGGCATAAACGTATCGAGAGCTTCTTTTTTTGCATTTTGATAATGATGTTGACCACCTGCACATATGCTTGTTTTTGAATTTTATATATTTGAAAAAATGTCAATTCAAGGCCTATGTCATTCTCAAATGGGCGGCTTAAGTTCTTAATCTATCTGGGATAATAAAACCATATTATGATATAACATTTACAAATATTTCCTCCCCTGAAATGTTTTGTCTTTCATTTGTCTTGATAGTTACTTTGGATGCAAAAACACTTTTTCATTTTGATGAACTCCAATTTTTTTGTCCTTTTTTGTTTTGGGTGAAACATCCAAGATATCATTTGTAAATACAGTGTTGTGAAGACTTAATTTATTATATATATGATATCATTGATTCATTTGAAGTTTACTTTTTGATATGGTATAAGGAAAGTGTCCCACTTCATCTTTGGATATGGAAAATTGGTTGTCTGCTCTAACTGCTGAAGAGATTATTCTTTCTATTTGAGGGATATTGGCACCCTCGTTTACAAAAGAACTGACCACAGATGTGTGTAGTTATTTCTGATCCTCAATTCTACTCTATTTATCTATTTATAAAAGTCAATTTTGAGACAATGAGAATTTTATGAATGGAAAGTTATATAATATTTAAGAACTACTCTTTTTCTTATGTCATAGTGATATTGTGGTCATGTGAAAATTTTTTTATATTAAATAAATAAAACTCTTTTTATATTAAATAAATTATTTAGAGATAGAAGAACATATCCAGAATTTGTATTAAAATATTACAGACAAAACTGTTTAAAAAGAAATAAAAGGATGAATGAATACAGACAATAAAGTATTGAAAATCATTTGAACCTAAGGATAGATATAGGAATGCTCATGATATTATCTTTCTTTTCTGAGTTTGAAAACTTTGATAAATAACTAAAACAAATTATACTGGTAAATGACCTTGGGCTTATCCACTAATAGCTGAATTTGAATGTAGATTTTGAAATGAAGCTAGGAAATGAGAGAAAGAAAGAAATGGTAGACGCACAGATTTTCCTTACTGTGTAACTCTATAACACCTGCATATCTCTAGGGCCTGCGTGATTCTAAATTGTATGTACTGAGTCTGAATTCCTTCTAGCAAGACCAAGTAGCCAATTCTACTGAAACCCACAAAAATTGAAAGAGATGAGAGTGATTATTTTTATTTCCTTCATCAGATCAATTTCAGTGTTCTCCTGAACGATGATTTGCCAAAAATTAATTCCATCACTAATTGCTCTCACTGATACTTCAAGTGCTATGTTGAACAGGATTGGTAATAGTGACATCCTTGTTTTGTTCCCGATTTTAGAGGAAACGATTTCAGTTTTTCTCCATTTAGTATCATGTTGGCAACAAGTTTATCACAAACAGTTCTAGCAGATTGAGGTTAGGTCTTTCTATACCTATTTTCTTCAGTTTTTTTTTAATCATGAAAAGAGAGGTGGAAATTTGTCCCTTCCCTCTCTCCCTCGTCCACCCTTTTCTTAATCCTTTTCCTTTTTTTTTTTGTACTTGTGTGCGGTACATAATGTTTATATTCTGTGTGTGGAGTTGGTTCATGTACCTAACATATCCCAGTTTCTTTTTTTCATGCCCTATCTCTTTCTTCCTTCCCTCCCTGCCCCTGTATCTCTTGGTCCCCTTGCTCTTTGAGAACAATCTCTTTTCCCACTTTCTATTATTGATCTTTTAATTTGCTCTTTATTTTTACTCTTTATTTTATTTTTACTTCTCATATAAGACAAACCATGTGATATTTAAGCTTATGTGTCTGATTTATTTCACTTAACATTATGGTCTTAAGGTATAAGGATGTTGAATTTTGTCAAATACTTTTTCTGCATCTATTGCTCTGTTTATGTGATATTGAATTTATTGATTTGCATATGTTGAGCTTTCCTGGCAACTATGAGATGAAACCTATTTTATTCTATTTGCCAATATTTTGTTGAGAATTTTGCATGTATGTTGATTGAGGGGACTGGCCTGTACTTTTCTCTTTTCTGGTAGAGTCTTTGCCTGGTTTTTGGATCTGAGTGGTGCTGGCTTCCAGGAATGAGTGCAGGAGCACCCCTTCCTTTTCACTTTCACTGAAGAGTCTGAGGAATATTGGTGATATAATGTCCCTAAAAGTTTTTTAGAATTAAGCAGTGGATCTGTCAGGTCCAGAACCTTTTTTAGCTGGTAGCTTTTTCTTTTTATTACTAACTCAGTTTCCCTTCTTGTTACTTGATTGTTCAAAAATTTTATCTCTCTTTGGTTTAGAGATACTTCCTATGTGTTCTAGGAATCTGTCCATTTCTACATTGGACAATTTCTTTCTAAGAAAAGAATCTTTATGGATCAAAAGGATCCATACATATCATGTCAAAGGAAGTCTTTTTTTAAGTATTCAACTAATTTCTTCTCATTAAACAAATGCCTACTGTGAAAAGGTGTGAAGAGGAAGCCCAAATTTAGCTGTCCTAAAATCTCTGTTAGTAAAAATTTTACTCAAATGTACTTTGCCTTTTAATCTTTCTGAGTCCAAACCCATCGCTTAATAGTTAGGTATGTAAAGCCACATTACAAGATGGCATGATTCTTTTGAGCAAAGAGAAAAAACCACTCTTGTCTAGAAAGCACGCCAGAAGAATGTATGCTAGTGTTACTCATTAATCATTGTTCCAAGTAAATCATTTTCGGTGAGTGGAACTTTATCAGTGCATGAATCTCTGTGAATCTCTGTGGTATATTCTGTCTGTACTTCTGCCTATTGCATTATGCAAGCTGAGATTCCGAGCAGCTGGGTGGCTCCAGGCTGCGGTCCCATGGCTCCAGCACGTGCACTGGACTCCCCCGCCCCCCATGCCTGTGTCTGCTGCTGGCATCCGGCTTTGCCCAGGCAGGCAGGCTGCTGGTGGTGCCCCTGGACGGGAGCCACTGGTTCACCATGCGCTCGGTGGTGGAGAAGCTCGTCCAGAGAGGACACGAGGTGGTTGCGCTCATGCCGGAGGTGAGTTGGCAGCTGGGACAATCATTAATTTTGACAGTAAAGACTTACTCCACTTCTTACACCTTGGAGGATTTGGATCGGAAGTTCATGGTTTTTGCTGACACTCATTGGAACACTCGAGAGCAAAGCGTGTACTCCTTTGCAACAGGTTCATCCAAAGAATTTTTTGACATTTTCTTTTCACATTGCAGGAGTTTGTTTAATGAGAAGAAATTAGTGGAATATTTAAAAAAGACTTCCTTTGATGCCGTGTTTATGGATCCTTTTGATGTGTGTGGCTTAATTGTTGCCAAATATTTTTCACTCCCATCAGTGGTCCTTTCTAGGGGAGGACTTTGCCATTTTCTTGAAGAAGGTATGCAGAGCCCTGCTTCTCTGTTTTACATTCCCAGCTTTTCCTCTGGCTTCTCAGATGCCATGACTTTCAAGGAGAGGGTACAGAACCATATGTACCAATTGGAGGAGCATTTAGTTTGCCCTTATTTTCTAAAAAAGGCCTTAGAAATTGCCTCTGAAATTCTCCAAAAGCTTGTTACCACATACGATCTCTTCAGTCACATGTCAGTTTGGTTGTTACCCAAGGACTTTATTTTCGACTATCCCAGACCTGTGATGCCCATCACGGTCTTCGTTGGTGGAATCAACTGCCATCAGGGAAGTTCACTGTCAGAGGTATGTTCTGTCTCCTGTGGCACATGAAGTATAACCTGACTTTGTACTTTGATTAAAATGATTCCTTCCTTATGTCACTTATGTTTGTCACATTAGTCTTTCTGATTCAATGTATTATTTTGTTCTCTTTTATTTAATTGTGGGTTAAAAAACTTTATAAAGCAGCTCTTGTTTATGTGCATGCATATAAATTATTTTTAATTATATATACACTTTAATTATATACACACTTCTGGAAAAGTAAAACGTATAAATATTTTAATACTAAATTTATTGAGACATCGTGAAATTAATGCAAGTTTCCTTTGGCCTTAACAGTTATAAGAGGTACTCAAAGTGGTGGCCATTAGCTTCCAGACATTTATTAGTACGGCAGACTGTTACTTGTATAACCTTGGTCACTGAGATTGCTGCACATACATTTTCAATTTCTTCTCCAAAGGCTGGCACTGTAGTGGATTTTCTGCAGTATGATGTCCTCTAGGATCTGCCATACAAAGGAAACACGATCTGTTGAAAAAAAAATACACATTTCTGCTTGAAATAGGTGTACATTTTTTTGACAGACTCTGTATTTTCCAAATTGTGTTTTTCTCATGCAATTTTCACATCTATTTTATTAATTTAATAATAGGCTACACATACTGTTCTTTACATGGAATTTTTCACTTGTCAATAAATAATAGGTTCACAAGCCAATATTTCACATTTCTTTTAATAATTTCATTAAAATTTCACTCTGGTTATGCCTTATTTTTTGGAAGTTGACCAATAGTGATAGATATCTAAGTTTTTCTAATTTTTGCTTTTATGAACAGAACTAATAGTAAACGTTCTTAGCTGTTTTCTTTGCATTCAAGTTTCATGATCTCTGTCTTACCTCAGTAGGCTACAGTCCCAGGAACAGAGTTGCTAGGTTTAAGGGTGTTTGCATACTATGTTCTCATACACTTGAGAAACTGATTTTAAAACTTGTATGACCTCACTCTAACATCAATTTTATATGACAGCTGTAGTTTTCCCACAGCTTCTCTGGCTGTAGACATTATCAAATATTTAAAGTTTCCTTAATTTTCTGGACAAAGATATTGTGCTGTTTAGGTCCTGTTGTGGTTTTTAGGTCCTACTGTTATTGCTCTGTTGGTCATTTGCATTTCTGCTTTTGTGAATTACTATTCATGTTTCTTAAGTTTTGACAGAGCTCTTTTCATAGGTAATAGGTATAAACTTCTTGAGTATTAGGAATGTCAACACTTACTCTTTTTTCTAGGCATTGGAAATAATTTTTCATTGACTGGTCTTCATCTTTTTTTTCCTACATGATTTTTGCTTTTTGGTAGTGTCACTTTTTGGCAGTTTTTTCTGGATTTCAATTTACTTAGGTTTTCCCAAACCTGAGATACAGAGATATGTTCTCTATATAATGTTTTAATTCTTCCAATATTGATATAATTTATTTTTTGCAATTAACCCTTCAATCCATACAGTAGAAAGATCAAATTGTATTTCTTTTCTGAAAGTATAATTGATTATACCAATACCTTTTTATAGTAATTGTGGTCTCACTCATAGTACAGAAATGCATCTTTATGTTGTTTTAATTTTCTACATTCTTTGAGACTGCTTCTGATCACTCGCTTTGTCCACTGTCCTCTTTTGCTGTTTATTCTGCAGAACCACAGTTTGACTAAGTAGTGAGTTTTAATGTCTGGTAGTAAAATTCCTATGTTCACTATCAATGTTTCTAAATTTTGTTGGAGAATGTCATATTTTCCTTTATAAAATTTAAAATAGGTAATCTAGCTATGTTCTTACTTTCTTTTATGAGTTAGTGAGATTCGTTAGGTAAAAACTATCATCAGCAATTAATTTCCTCCCTGATATTTATAGTGCTGGAATTAGTCAGCTTTGTGTCACTATTAGGAAACTCCCGAGACTATTTACTTGTAAAGGGAAAAGGATGATTTTGGCCCATGGGTCTGAAACTTGCAGTCCAAGGTTGAGTGGCTCTGGCATTACGAGTCTGTAGTGAGCATGTTGCATTATGGTGAGAGAGGGTGGAGGCAAGTCCTCCCCATGTGAACCCGGAAACAAAATATGAAAGTCAAGAGAGCTGAAGTCTACTTTGCCTTCCCGGGCACTCCTCCAGGAACTCCCTCTCTCTCATACCTGTGCTCTTTTTTTCCATTTTTGTTGTCTCTTTTTCCATCCCTTCATTTTCTGTGTACATTCCCAGAGGGTTGGGAGACTTATTGAGTTGTACACAGCTAAGTCTTAGTGTTTTTAAAAATCCATTAAGTCACTGTCTTTTTATTGGAGAATTTAACTCATTTACATTGCAGGTAATCTTGATAGGTAAGAAATTACTACTGCCATTTTATTAGTTGTTTTATAGCTGTATTTTAGATGCTTTGCTTCTTTCTTCCTTTTATCTGTCTTCTTTTGTGATTCAGTGTGTTTCTGCAATGGTATGCTTTAGGTCCTCTCTATTTTATTTTATGCTTTAAGGAACGAGTTTTGCATTGTGCTTACTATTTGATGTTCTTGATTGATTAATTTTAAGATAATAACAACACTTGTTGTCATTATTATTATATTATTATTCTTATTATTTACCACAAATTGAACCCAGGGACTGACACAGGCTAAGCATACACACCACCACAAAGTTACACCCTCAGCCTATTAACTTTGATTGGATGTAATTCTACACTTCTAACTTTCCTAGACACTTTATGTTTAAGTGCTAGAATTTACATTGCTTTGTCATATACATGGCTTAACAATGTGTTTTAGCTACAGTTTTTATTCATAGTTTTGCATTTTATATTACTACACTAAGGATAAAATTGTCCAACACATTATCCTTACAATCTTAGCATATTTTGAACTTGGCTCTTGTATTCTTAAATCATTGTATTTTGTGTTTTCACGTATTTTAAATTATTAATATTTCAAATTCCGTATGTCTCAGGGCTGTTTTACTTCAGTTTAAGAAATTGCCTTTTAACAGTTATTGTTAGGCAGTTCTAGTGCTGATGATCTCTGTAGTTTTTGTTTGTCTGAGAAAGTTTTGATTGCTTCTCATCTATGAAGACAGTTTTGCTAGGTAAAATATTCCTGGCCTGAAAAATTTCTTGTAGAAATCCACTGACATATGAATTGACTCTTTCGTATGTGATGTTTCTAGTGCTGTTGCTGTCAAAATTTTGCTTTGTCTTTGTTTTTTGACAGCTTAGTTATCATGTGATTTGGTGGACTCCTCTTTGGATTGAATTTCACTGGAGACTTCAGTGCATCTTGTTTTTGGGTGTTGGCATCTATCTGCTCATGAGTTATATTTCAGCCATTATCCTTTAAATATGCCCTTTCTGTCCCCTTTTCTTTTGTTTCACTGTAACTTCTATAATGCAAGTTTGACCTCTTGATGGTGTTCCATTATATACAGTCTTTTCTTCCCCTTTCTTGTTCTTTTTCTTTTTGTTTCTCTGATTGAATAATTTTAAGTGTAGTGTCTTCCCACTCAGATTTTTTTTTTGTTGTTGATGCTACTACTTCAATTTTCTATTAATTTTTCAGGTCATTCATTTTATTTTCAATCTCTATAAGTATTTGTTACCGATTTTTCCTTTTTTGGGTAGTACTTGGAGTTGAACTAGGGCCTTCACACTGAGCTACCTACACAACTTTTGCTATAATTTCAAATTTTGAGACAGTATGCTCAGGCTGGCCTCAAACTGTGATTCTCCTGCTTCAACCTTCTGGACTGCTAGGATTACTGGCTTGTGCCACCACGCTGGGTCTATTTGGTGCTTCTTTGTTTGTATTTTTGTCTGGTTTCTTCCTGCTTTGTGTATTGTTTTTCAAATTTCATTAGTCTTTTAAATCCACAGGTTCTTATAGTTCATGAACTTTTAAATGGAGAGTTTTCTGAGTTTTTCTTCAATCATTTCATAGATCTCCATTTCTTCTCAAAGAAGAATTGAGATCCTGAAAAATGCCTCTGACTAATAACTTAGTATAGCAAAAGGGCAACATAAATTTTCACTGAAAGAACTCTGGAGCATGTACTTTCTCCATCTTTGTTTCCAAGGACCAGATTATCTTTTCATAAACCAGTTTTTGAATTGCCTGCAGTCTGGAGTCATTGTCTGCTGAGAAGGAAAGAGTGATGTTGGAGAGTGTGTGGATGTTTATGTGTGTTAAGGGCATATGCTTGTTTGAGGTGTCTCAGGTCCTGTGTAGGAGATTTTATTCTATTTGCCTTAGTTTTTTCACTGGTACCATTTTGCAGAATGTAATGATCACACTCAGAGTTGGGATGTGGTACATGTACACAGCACATCTTCATTCCTCTGTATTCTCTGCCCCGTTCCCTTCTTCCTCCCTTCCCCCATCTCTTGGCTCCCCTTACAGAGGGGATTTTAATGATGGCCTGCCATAAGAAAACATCTGTACATCAATCCCGAGGAATAATATTCAGGAATGGGATTACCTGCGTTAGTCAGGATGGCACATCCTCATTCAGGACAACATGAGAACAATTTCTGGGAAAATCGCAGTCACTCCCAGCATTTTGCAGTGACTGGTGAGTTTCAGTAGAACTGTTGACTGGGTCCCGCTGGAAGGTCCCGGTTCCCGTCTATAACTCTGGCCAGCCCTAGCTTTGGATCACAGAGGTGGGATCCAGGTAGACAGCAGCAAAGGATCTGTGCTTTTTCCGTTTGTCTCACGTTACGGCTCCATTCCAAAACTCCAGATTCAGATTCGGGTATTTGTGTGTAGGCTCCAGGCTTCCCACCAGGATCACTTCTTTCAACTTTTTCTATATTTTTTTGGCAGTACTTGAGACCTGGGGCTATCACATTGAGCAACACCCCAGCCCGCATTATTGTTATTATTGTTTTATTATTATTATTATTATTTTGAAACAATGTCTTGGTAAGTCGCTAAGTTTTCAGGCTGGGCTTGCACTTGCTAATATCTTGCATCGACCTTCCAGACTGCTGGGATTTAGGCGTGAACTACTGTGACTGGTCATTTCTTCTTTTAGTAGTGTGGGTTATATTTTGATTTTTATTGAAGACACTTTTTCTTCCTTGTTTTTTTCTTTTTTAGTTTTCCCATTGTGTATTGTTACCTTTAAAGAGTTAATCAGAGTAGAAGACATAAACCAAAAAGATTCTTACAAAAAAGAAACAAAAAACAGCACAAATCTTTCTTTTCAGTGAACAAAGGTAAACTGGTAGTATCTAGTTACAGGGTTGTCAATGTTGTATATCTTTTTAAAAAATAATTATTCCTAATTTGATGCTTTTAAAATGGTTTTCTAGTCTTTATTTCAGTTCTTTCTATTCTCTCTCTCTCTTTTTTTTTAAAGCTTCTGTTAATTGCAAGGTTAGTTTCTTCATTTCTTCCTCTTTTTATTTTTTGCAGTTCTGAGAATTGAACTTGTGCCTTTGGTCTGAGCTACAACCCCAGCCCTATTATTTTGAGAAGGGTCTTATTAAGATACTCAGGCTAGGCTCCAATCTGTGACCTTTCTGCCTCAGTCATCCAGAGTGCTGAGATTATAGTCATGAACCCTGTATCCACCTTCATCCTTCTTTTAGTTGTGTGGCATATATTTTAATTTTAAATTTAAGATAGTTTTTCTTCTTTTATAGGCATTTATAGCTGGAAACCAACTTCTTAGGAATGTTATATACTATCTGTTTTGGTGTGTTGTGTTGCCAATTTAATTTGTTTTAAGCTCCTGCTTAATTGTTCTTTTTATTTTTTCCTGGACCCATTTCTTGGTCCAAAAACATTTATGAGAATGTGAAGTACCTGAAATTCACCCTGTATTTCTTTCTAGTTTTAGAGGAGTGTGGTCAGAAAACATATTAGATACAATTTGAATCTACTTAAATTTCTGAGTTTCTATGTTCCTCACCCTGTGACCTATCTTGGATGACGTGCCATGAGTCCTTGACAGAAGGGTCTATTCTATTGCTGTTGATGTGATATCCCACATCTGTGATGTCCCTTTGTTCTAATGTGTATTTATGTCTAAGGATTCTATATTAGTTTTCGTAGGTATGATAAATCCATTTTTGAAAATGGGGAAATGATGTCCCTTACTGTTATTATCTTGCAATTTGTATCTTCCTTCTAATCCTTTAATATTGACTTGACTTTTTATATTCAGGTGATCTGTGTTGATTGCATATATATTTTTATTTGTAAGTATTCATAATGAGTTAACCTCTCTGTTATTATACAGTGTCCTTCACTCTTATACAGTAACTGACTTAAGGTCAGTTTCATCTGACAGACATACAGCATTTGTTCAGTAGCCTTTGTATTTTTCCATCCTCTCACTTTTGCTGTGTGCCTTTGAAAATTAGCTGTGTTTTTTGTAGAAGAAAATCATTAGGTCTTCTAAAAAATCCAATCACTCTATGAATTTTTATTGGAGAATTTAATGCATTTAACTTTGAAGTAATCATCAGTTGGTAAGGATGCATGGCTTCCTTTGTTGTTAACTTTGTTCTGCTTGTATAACAGAAACTTTCTCTTTTTCTTTATTTTTGTTTCCTCTATTTTCAGTGTTTCTATGGAATGATATTTTTGGAATCCTGTTATTTTCCTGAATTCTCTCTGGTTCTCTTGTTTGTTCTTTATTTTTTTTAAGCAATTTTCATATGTTGTCCAAACTTTAACTGAAATTTATATTTGTGTGTCTCTGTCATTCACCGATGTTCTTTCTGAACATCAACCTGAATTCCTTTTTCATATTATAGATGCTCATTTCCATGCTATCAATTATTAGATGTTTTGAAGTTATCTTGATTTCATTATTCTTCATAATCTTTGGATCTTCTTTGCTCAAGTTAAGGTCAAAGTTGTTAGGCGCCTTCCTGACCCAAGTGGCACAGGGTCGACATACAGCACTTGATTGCATCCTGGTGAATTTATTTTACTGTAGTTTTCTGGGAATCTATATAGAGAACATGCGCCAAAGTTACTCAGGGACATCATGGCAGTTACCACTCAGGATGACTGCTGTGAAGTCCAGCTGGATCACTGCACTGTGATTCTGGCAGGGCAAGCTTGTCCCCACTCCAGGCAGGCAGGGCCTCTTGTGGGCTCTTCCAGTGGATGGGCCACTGTCTGTTCTCAGATGTCAGGTGTGGTAGCTGCCGGGATGCCCCTGTTTAGGGAAATAACTGTGTAACCACTCAGCAGGTGGAGCTGCTGGCTGAGTGTGGCAATGGCTTCTGGTAAGGCTGATTAAAAAATGTGAAACCGGGGCTGGGGATTTAGCTCAGCGGCAAAAGCGCCTGCCTGGCAAGCGCAAGGTCGTGAGTTCGGTTCCCGGTACCGGAGAAAAACCAAAAAAAAAAAAAAAAAAAATGTGAAACCTACCCAGGCAACTCTGCTCCTTGGGATCTGCAACTGGCGAAAGTGTGTGAAACTAATTCCTTGAGTTCTCTGAAATTGGAGAAGTGGGACTGCTCTCCGCTGTTGGCAGTGATCGTAGATGGGACAAATAATAATGCAGGAACACACTAGGCGGCTCGGTTCTGTGCTTCCTCTCACAGCCAACTCAGATATGTATTTGGTTTATGAGTTTGGCAGACATCTCTGAGCAGACCGCACGTATGACAGCATCAGGGAGCTACCGCCAAGGTCTGTAAACTGGTTACTATACCACTGCCTCGATTCTTTGTTTCTGTCCCAACATTTGCCTTTTACTTGTGTGACTGTCACTTCTGTCCCCTGTGTGGTGATGCAGGAGTAGGCATCCTGGAAGCATCTTGGAAATGCTAGGACAGCTGTATGAAGGCGTCAGTTCTCTTCTCTAGACCGTGGGTCCAGGAAAAGCCTCTTTGTGTGGAGTGGTGCAAACTTGGGGAGAGGAAGTTGGCTTTCTTCCTTTTGAACACAGATTTCATTAAGCCACCACATGGGTGGCCGAGGCTTGTGTGATACTGATCGTGTTTCAGTGTTTCAGCGGCCTCCAAGGTTTTCGAACTTAAAGAAGAAACCTGAGACGCCCTACGGAGTCATCGTAACAGCGCTGCCCATCCATGGCAGGGACGCTCAGGAAACGGTAGATGCCCATGAGGAGTCAGGGCTCAGGGCCTTGCAGGGATTCCTTGGGAGCTGGGCTGCCAGTTTTGTTCTGAGAAAAGAGTGCTGTTTCACAATTTCTAGTAACAGAAACTCAAATGTACTTTTCAATTTTTCTGAGATCTCAAAGTACAAGTCCATTGCTTAATAGCTCTGTTTCTAATGTCACATTATTGCAAGCCAGGTTATGGTTCTTTCTCAAACAAAGATCATAAATGGTCTTTGTCTGGAAAGTGTGCCAATAGGAATGTTAGCAAATGAACCTCAGTAATAATTATTGCTCTGAGTAAGTCATTTTCAGTGAGTGTTGGTTCTCATGTATCAGCGCATGAATCTCCGCCCATTCTGTGGCAGCTTTTGTGCCTGCACTTATTCTACCCCTGGTATCAGATGGGCTGTGTCTGAGCAGCTGGGTGGCTCTGGGCTGCAGTCCCCATGGCTCCCGCACGTTCGCCTGCCCCCCTTCCTCTGTGCCTGTGTCTGCTGCTGGCATCCAGCTTTGCCCAGGCAGGCAGGCTGCTGGTGGTGCCCATGGACGGGAGCCACTGGTTCACCATGCGCTCAGTGGTGGAGAAACTCGTCCAGAGAGGACACGAGGTGGTCGCAGTCATGCCGGAGGCCAGCTGGCAACTGGGACAGTCAGTGAACTTCACAGTAAAGAGTTATCCAACTTCTTTCACTGTGGAGGAGTTGGATCATTCGTTTCAGTTCTTCGCTGACACTCAGTGGAAAACACCAGAGCAAAGTATGTATTCTCTTACAACAGGTTCACTGAAACCTTTTATGGACATCACCTTTTCACGCTGTAGGAGTTTGTTTAATGCACAGAAAATTGTTGAATATTTAAAGAAGACTTCTTTTGATGCGGTGTTTATGGATCCTTTTGATGTGTGTGGCTTAATTGTTGCCAGATATTTTTCACTGCCATCAGTGGTCCTCACCAGGGCTATATTTTGCCATCTTCTTGAAGAAGGTACGCAGTGCCCCTCTGCTCCTTCTTATGTTCCCAGACTTTTCTCAGCGCTCCCGGATGCCATGACTTTTAAAGAGAGAGTGCAGAATCTTTTTACCCACCTCGAGGAGCGTTTATTTTGCAATTATTTCTATCAAAATGCCTTAGAAATTGCTGCTGAAATTCTCCAATCATCTGTTACCACATACGATCTCTTCAGCCAACCTTCGATTTGGTTGCTTCGCACGAACTTTGTTTTAGACTATCCCAGACCCGTGATGCCCAACATGGTCTTCGTTGGTGGAATCAACTGCCATGAGGGAAGGCCCTTGCCTCAGGTGCGTTCTGTCTGTCCTTTGGCACCTTCAGGGTATCGAAACTGCACATTAATTACACAGCCTCCTTCCTGAACCACGATATGTCACTCACATTTGTCACATTTGTCTTTCTGATTTAATGAGTTCTTTTGTTCAATTTTATGTAATGGCACACTCACAAACTTCGTAAAGCAGCCTTTGTTTATGGGAATGTATATAAAACTGGTTTAAGTATGTATGATTTCCAGATCCTATTTTTAATTCTGTGTTTCTCAAACACTGACGAAAACTACATTTTGTGCCAGTTGTGTTTCCGCCTATAGAAAGTGCTCTAGAAAATACTTGTGCATGCCTCCCAATTTTTAAGATACGAACACATATACGTATGTAGCTCATGCACATTTTCACACCTATTTTAATAAACTGATAATAGGCTAGACCAGTGATGGAGAACCTTCAGAGCTTTCAATGAGAACAAACAGCCAGTTGTGGCATGTGTGCCATAGATTTGCCACCGCTGGCTAGACACACTGGTCTTTACTTTGAATTTTTCACTTGTTCACCTAAGTAGCCATGCACATTCACAGACTGATACTTACACATGTCATATATTCTTTTAATAATTAAATTTTTCTTGACCATACCTTACTTTTTAAAATCAATCAATACTGACAAATATTTAAGCTTTTTCTACTTTTGATTTCATGAGCAGAAGTTATAGTGAGAATGTTTGGCTATTTCCTTTACATTCAGATATTTCCCTAATCTTGTTCTTATCTCAAATAGGTGATAGTCCCAGGAACGGAGTGCTGGTTTTAATGGTGTGCACCTATTATGCTTTAATACATTTGAGAAACTGATTTAAAATTTTGCCCGACCTCACTCTAACTTCAATTTTATTTAAGAGCTGTAGACTTTTGCTACCTTCTCTGGCTCCAGACATTGTCAAATGTTTAAAGTTTTCATAACTTTCTGTACAAAAGTTTTTTTTTTTTTTTTTCCCGGTACCGGGAATCCAACTCACGACCTCACGCTTGCCTGGCAGGCGCTGTGCCGCTGAGCTAAATCCCCAGCCCCTGTACAAAAGTTTTGTATATGGCTGCTGTAGTTTTAAAGTCCTACTGTCCTTGCTCTGTTGGCCATTTGTACTTCCTCTTTTGTGAATTACATATTCGTATTTCTTAATTTTTGACAGAGCTCCTTTCATACATAATCGTTTTGAGGCTTGAATATTAGGAATATCAGCACTTAGCTTTTATGTAGGCATTGCGACCCATTCTTCATTGACTTCTTCATTTCTTTTGTCTTACAGTGTTTCACATTTCTGTAGTCAAATTGGTTAACCTTAATTTACTGCTTTTTGAGTTTTCTTTTGTGTGCTTTTCCACAGACCTGAGATACAGAAATATATTGTTTATATTACATTTTGTTCTTCAAAGTTTTTCCAGTATTGATACCTTTTATGTTTTTCAATGAGCCCTTTAATCCATAGAGTGCAAGGATCCAATTTTACTTATTTTGTGAAAGAATAATTGATTGTGCCAATACCATTCAGTAATAATTCTATTCCCACTCATGGAACAGAAATGCATCTTTATCTCATTTTAATTTTCTGTATCCTTTGAGTCTGCTTCTGCTCACTCACTTTGTCTGCTGTCCTCTTTTGCTATTTATTCTGCAGTACACAGTTTGGCTAAGTAGTGAGTTTTAATGTCTGGTAGTAAAATGCCTGTGTTTGCTCTCTACTCTTCTAAATTTTGTTGGTGGTTCTCATATTTTCCTTTACCAAATTAAAATTTTCTTATCTAGCCACATTATTATTTTCTCTTATGAGTTTGTGAGTTTTATTAGGTAAAAACTCTCATCAGCAAATAATTTCCTCCTGATATTTGTAGTGCCAAAATTAGTCAACTTTCTGTCACTATGAGGGAATTCCTGAGGCCATTTGCGTATAAAGGGAAAAGGATAATTTTGGCTCCTGGGCCTGAAACTTGCAGTTCAAATTGCATAGTTCCAGCACTTTGAGTCTCCAATGAGAGCACTGCATTATGGTGAGAAAGAGTGGAGGCAAGTTCTCCCCACATGAACTGGGAAGCAAAACGTGAGACTCAAGAGGGAAGAAATCCGCAGTCCCCTTTAAGGACCCTTGTCCATGGATTTCCCTCTAGGCTTCTGAAACTTACATAACCTCCCAATAACACCACCATGGGGCCAAGCCCTTAGCACACTGAACTTTAGTTGTTTGTTCTTCCAAATCACAGAAGTACTTGCTTTGCTTTTGGGAGCATGTACTTCCAAAATGTTGTGTAACAGTACTAGAGGGCTAGTTCATTGAAACTTGGATTCAACTATTTATAATTGAACAAATCTTAAGAAATACGAGTAATGCTCTAGGTGAATGCATAGTTGCTTCATTTAGATTAAGCACCTGATATCTTTCATTGAAATGAAGCATGCCTTTGTATTAGTTTTGTTTCTCTCTATACACATCAAGTTGATTTTAGAGCTAAATCATGTTCTGCAACATATTAGTAGGGTTTCAGGGTAGGGGGCTTTTCAGCCAACTAGTGGTAAAGTGAAAGAATTTAATTTCCAGGAAGTAGGGTGACTACAATTTTAGGCACATCAATATTTTCTTGGCTTTCTACTCTTGGCAAGACCAGGATCCAAAGAGACTGAGCCTGGTCATAAAATGTCTCTGTGCTTTTTGGTCTGTCATTGTGTGGTTTACCCAAGGATGGACTCTGCAACTTCTTGAACCAAGAGCAAGTTCAGTGTGGCTCACTGGGTCACCCAGAGGGGTATAGAGATGTAAAGTATGTGTGTGATTTTACATCACCCATCACAGAAAGATATCTCTTATAATGTGAAATGCACTGTGTCATATGGTGTTTCCTATATACTTGGTTATCAGTATATTCTAATTTATACTTAGATATATAATAAACTATGTAATAAACATGTAGCAAAATATGCAATAAATACAATTATTCATGTATATATGAAATGAAAACATGGTTCTATATTGTTGAAGTGTATATATGAAAGTTTTTCTAGTTACCTGGTGAGACACAGGTAAGTAGCATGAAGCTAAGGTTTGTGTTTTAAGAAAAAATCTATTGAGTTATTCTTTTTATTGAAGAATTTAACTCATTTGAAGGTGACCTTGACTGGTAATGAATTATTACTGTCATTTTATTGTTGTTTTCTAACTGTACTGTATTTCAAATGCTTTGCTTTTCTCTTCCTTCTTTTGGTCTTCTTTTGTGAGTTGGTGGGTTTCTGTAATGATATGCTTTGGATCCTCTCTTTTTTACTTTGTGCTTCAAAAGAGAAGTTTGCATTGTAGTTACTCTAAGGCTAGCATAGAATATTTGTGCTATGTGATTATTTAATTATAAAATGATAGCACCATATATTTTGTTATTGTTATTTTCATTAATATGAGTTAATGCTCAATCTGACCCAGGGGTTTTGCATGGACTGAGCACACACTCTTCCACTGAACTATGCCCTCAGACACCTTTCAACTGTGACTGGATGTAGATCTACACTGGTATCTTCTCTAAATATTTATGTTTTATTGTTTTTTTTTTTTTTGTTTTTCTCCGGTACCAGGAACCGAACTCACGACCTTGTGCTTGCCAGGCAGGCGCTTTGCCGCTGAGCTAAATCCCCAGCCCAATATTTATGTTTTAAATGTCAGCATTTACATTATGTTGTCTTGTGTATGGCTTCACAATGTATTTTGACCATGGTTTTTATTCACAGTGTTGTACTTTATCTTACACACTAAGGATAAAATTGTCTAACATGCTAACATTACAATCTTTAAATATTCTGATATGCGTCTGGCTTACTTATGCCATTGACTTTTGTGCTTTCATGTGTTTTAAGTTATTAATGTTCCTACGTTTTCATTTTCCCAACTTTTCATGGTGGTTTTGTTTCATTTTAGAGAACTGCTTTTACAGTTAGTTCTAGTGCTGATTATCTCCCTAAGCTTTTGTTCATCTGGGAAAATTCTAATTGCTTCATCTATGAAGACACTTTTGCTGGGTAAAATATTCCTGGCCTGGAAGATTTCTTGTAGAAATCCACTGATAGATGTGTTGCCTCTTTTGTATGTGATGTTTCTACATTTGTTGTCAAAATTTTTGTATTTGCTTTTTGATAGCTTAGTTCCTGTGTGATTTGATGGACTCCTCTTTGATTGAATTTCATTAGAGAACTTTGTGCTTCTTTTTTTTTTTTTTTTTGTCTTTTTGAGACAGGGTCTCACTACGCAGTTCAGGCTGGCCTTGAGCTCACTTTGTAGCCCAGGCTAGCCTGAACTTGTAACGATCCTCCCACTTCAGCCTCTCAAGTGCTGGGATTACAGGCGTGTGTCATCATGTCCAGCCTTGTGTTTTTAATTTTGGATGTAGGCATCTATATCCAGGGTAATTACATTTTCAGGTATTATTTTGTAAACATGCTCTTTCTGTCCTTTTTTTTCTTTTGTTGCCTGGCAACTGCTATAATGCAAGAGTTTGGGCCTCTTGATGGTGTTCCATGATAACCATAGTTTTTTAAAAAAAAAACTCTTTTTCAGTTTGGTTCTCTGACTAGCTAACTAAATAACTTGCCTTCCATGTTAGTTATGAAATGGTTGAAAACTGGATTCATCTTTCCTGGTTGATGCTACTGTCTCAATTTTCTTTTGATTTGTTAGTTGAGTCATTGTATTCTTCCCCTCTAGGATTATTTGCTGGTAATTTTTTCTTCTTTTGGTGGTACTTGGTGATGAGCCATGGCTTTTCCACTGAAATATAACCCCAGTCCTTTTCAACATTTTAAATTTTGAAGGATGTTGTTAATATGCCCAGGCTGGGTTCAAATTGTGATTCTCCTGCTTCAGTCTTGCAGAGCGCTGGGATTACAGGCTTGTGGCACCATACCTGGCCGTTTTGCTGTTACTTTGTTTGTATTTTTGCCACCTCTTCTTGTTTTTGTGTATTATTTTCCAAATTGCATTAACCTTTTACATCCCTATGTTCTTTTTTTATTTTATTTTATTTTT
>NW_004955453.1:2579990-2585753 GCF_000276665.1 Chinchilla lanigera | reverse complement strand
AAGTTTCAATGATTCACACACATCCGTGGGTGGGCAACTGCAGTTGGTGCATGGTGGGCCAATTGTGTCACTGTTTCTCTGTGTCATGATAGATCCCAATTGAGCGGCATGGCTCCCCATGTGCTGGGGGCCCACCCTCTGGGAGCCAGCAGGCAGGAAGCTAGCTAGCCAGAAGGCTGGCGCTCCCCACCTGCAGCTCCCTGTGCGCCGGAAGCCCTCCTTCTGGGAAACCACGAGGCCGGGAGTGAGTCGCCGGTCCGAAGACCGGCGCTCTCCGCCCGAGGCTCCCCGTGCGCTGGGGCCCACCATCCAGGAGCCAGCAGGCAGGGAGCTAGCCAGCCGGAAGGCTGGCGCTCCCCACCCGCAGCTCCCTGTGCACCAGAAGCCCTCCTTCTGGGGAATCACGAGGCCGGGAGTGAGTCGCTGGTCCAAAGACCCAAAAAACCGGCGCTCCCCGCCCGAGGCTGCCTGTGCACTGGGGGCCCACCCTCTGGGCTCTTTTTTTATTTTAAAGAGAGTAGTAAAAAAAAGAAATATAGCCACATACCAACATCACAGAGATAAACAAAGCAAAGCAAGAACATTAAAAATGATACAGGGCTTCCAAACAGAATGATAGGAATTAACAGTGGCTGTTAAATTACATATTGTTATCTTCAACTATGTTGCTCAGATTACCAGATGTAAGAATGGAAGATTGTTCAAGCCATTAAAGAGAACAAAAAGATAATTATTACATAAAACATTAGAGATAATACAGAGTTTCACTAGACAAAATGGAGGAATTCACCAATGGTTGTTCCATTGCATATTATTGTCTTCGTATGTCTTACTTTTAAGTCCAAATTATTTTACACAGTTATTTAATTGTTCAAATGTCTGTAGTAAAGCTCTGTTATAGGAAATTGGATTTTTAAAACAGGTTAGCCAAGGGTCACATCACACCATAGCCCTTAAAGGCGAGAAGGAATTTTCTGCTTCGACAAACATAAACAATGCCAGACAGTGGTACTGTGCTGTGAGGTTTTTACAAATGGGAACCTGTGGCTATACCATCCTTTATTCTCCTCATGTGATGGTGCTGCTTAATCTACTAGAATGCTTCTTGTTAGTAAGGCTGGGGAATCTCTGCATCTCAAATGTTTCCTTCTTGTTCAGGAAATGAAGACCTGCTCTGCTTGGGTGGGTTTGGGATTTTCCATCCTATAGGTCACTAGTACAAAAAGGGATATAAACCATTACAGATCACATCAGTCCTTTTTCCTCAGCCACCAGTACTTGGCTCAAAGGAAGGGAGCAGCATAGAACCCATGGACACTGAATCCCTGGAGGTGGAGTCTGGCCCCACCTCTAGCGATAGCTGCCATTGGGCCTGGCGAGTCACCGGACAGGGTGGTGGAACAGGAAGCAGTGGGAACATGGCAAGGGGATCATCCCCGTTGGGGCAGAGAATAAGACTCCTCGTCACGGCCTTTCAGAGTCGTTTTTTCCTTTAAAGGGAAGACGTGCTCAGGGAACTCACATGTACACATTCGGAGCCAAGGGGGAAGGGCTTGGACTACAAGCAACCAAGAATCAATATAAGGAAACTGGTCGGTGGGCCAGGCTTGCCGGTAACCACATTCCAAATTTGTGCACTTGCCTGAGGGTCTAGAGTCCCTTCGGCTGGCCGTCTGGTACCAAGAGATGCCATTCTAGTTCGCACAATGTTTTCAGCCTTCTTGACTTCATCTTTATCCCATAGTCATTCTTGAATCTGTCAAAGTTCTAAATTATACACTGTAATACAGGGGCTTAGAGGGTGTGGCCCCCATATTGACAATTTGAATTGGATGGTAGATCAATTATCTGCTACCTCAGTCCCTCCCAAGGCCATGCTACCAGAAATCCAAACAACAGTCCCAGACTCAGCAGATTGGAGACAGCTGCGATGGCAATGACAGCTTTTGCCAGATGATCTTTATCAGGGTCTCAGGTGATGTGGACAGCGAAGAAGGGTCCAGCAGGTCACACAGGAGTCTAGTGCTCACCATCAAGAAGGCAGCAAGAGTGGACACCTAAAATCACAAGCACAGGTTGGTGGGGTGGCAACCACACAAATGACCACACAGGAAACAAAACTCACAGAGAAAGCATGAAAACAAGTATTTCTAGTCCCTGGAAAACAAACCTGAGTCCTTTTTTTTTTTTTTTTATAAAAAACAAATGAGACATTGGGACCCCTGAGAGGGCTCGTGCAGCCTCCCAAACCATGTGAGTCAGGACAAATGACAAATGACACATGACACTGTGTTCAGAGGTCAGGCCCACAAATTTCACAATTCCAAATTCAGGGTGAAGAAGGCCCTTGGGAGAGCTAAAAGTAAAGCCATATCTTACCAGTTGCAGTCAGGAAGCCTCGATTGTCTTGCTCCATGGCACTAAATCCTTCTCCCTACCTTGTGGTCTGCATGACTGGCTGAACTCAGCCAAGCCACCTGTGGCCTCCTAGGTCACAGATTGGAGGGCTGGGTTTCTTTCTCCCTGGAGGGCCTGCCATCTGTGGGGATCTCGCTGGGGGCCTCCAAATGTTGCTGCAAAAGCACTTTTTAAATTGAGTCACCCACCAAGGCCTGATTCAGAGACAAGCAAGTTTATTGGGGGCCGGCAGTGGGTACCCAGTATATGACTGAGCACTGACCCTGAAGGGCAGAAGGGGAGAATAGTTATACGCTTCTAGTTGGGGGTCTAGTTGTGGGTCTCTGGGGGCTGATGGTGCTGATATGATTAAGTGCAGCTATAGAAAGACTACAAAGCATGGGCTCAGGTGGTGACAAGGGAACAAAGGTGTTTGACATTCTACATAGGGGACAAGCAGTCTTATGACAGAGCATGGGGTGGTATTGTGTTAGGTAACTATGACAACATTTACAAGAAATAACCCTGAGGAAACAGAAACTTAAGCTTTAAAATGGCAGTAGAACACAAAGTGGCGATGGTTTAGTTTTCTTTCCCGTGTCAGTCTAAACTCCCACCACCAGTGGGGAAGGGTCCTTTTCCCCCACAGCCTCGCCAGCATTTTTCATTGGTTGGTGTTTTGATGATAGGCATTCTTTCTAGGATGAGATGGCACCTCAGTGTTGTTTTAATTTGCATTTTTCTGAAGACCAAGGATGTTGAACATTTTTTCATATATTTATTTGTCATTTGTATTTTTTATGTGAGAAGTGTATACTCCCCTCAGATGCCCAGTTTTGAACTGAGTCTTTGACTTTTGGGGGTCTGATTTTTTAAATTCTTTATATGTTCTAGAGAGAAGTGTCTTTTCTGAGAGGCAGTTAGCTAACATGGTATCCTAGTTTGTGTATTTTCTTTTTAGACTGTTGGTGATTTCTTTAGATATGCAAAAAATTTCAATAAGATGAGATTGCAGTTGTTGATTCTTTGAAGTATTTCTGGTGGAGGTTTCTTTTGGTTCATGAATTCTCGGCCTACACCTACATCTTCAAGATTTCTACCTACTTTCTCTTCCAGTAGATTTAGTGTTTCTGTGTTAATATTTCAAACTTTGATCATTTTTGGCTTTAGTGCATGGTGATAAATCTGGGTCTAGTTTTAGGTGGAAAATCAGTTTTTCCGGCAGTTTTTGTTAAAGAGGCTATCTTTCTTCTAGTGAACATATTTTGCCCCTATGTGAAAGGTAAGGTTGCTGTAGTAGTGTCTGAATCTTCTATTCTGTTCCGTTGAACCTCAGGTCTTTTATTTTTTGGCCAATACCATGCTGATTTGATCATAGTAGGTTTGTAGTACAATTTATAGTCAGGGATTGTGATGCCTCCTGCTTTGCCTTTGTTGCCCAGAACTGCTTTTGCTATTGTGGGTCTTGTGTGGTTCCAGATGAAGTTTAGGAATGTTTTCTCTTTATCTGTGAGGTATGTCAATTGTATTTTAATTGGGATTGCATTAAATTCATATGGCCATGTTGTTTGCCTCTGTTCACAAGCAAGTAATATCTTTCCATTTTCTGAAATCCTCTTCAATCTCTTTTTTCAGAATACTGTCATTTTTACAGTATAGATCTTTTACTTCAATTTTCAGATTGATTCCTAAGTATTTCATTTTTGGGACTGCTATTGTGAAGGGTGTGGTTTCACTTACTTCTCTCTCAGTTAGTTTATTATTTGTATACAGAGATACTATTGATTTTTGAGGGTTAACTTTGTAGTCTGCTTTGCTAGTGAATTTGGTTATTCTAGAAGTCTTGTGGTGGAGTTTTGGGGGTCTTGTATGTAGAGTATTATGTCATCTGCAAATAATGGCAGTTTAACTTCCTCCTTTCCTATCCTTATTCCTTTTATTTCTCTCTCTTGTTTTGGTTGATATATTGTGTCAACTTGAAAGGTTTAAAGGTTAACTAAGAGACTCGGCAGGAGCTCAGGGTCCTTACTTTGTAAACATCCTGAGAATGTGCGAGAGGAAAGCACAGAGATGGTGTGGGTATGGGTGGCCTGTGTACAATATAAGGTAGGAGAAGAGGCTTGTGTTCCCCCTCTTTGCTCTTGCTGCTTTTTGGTCCTGTGCCTCTGTGATCTGTTGCCACTGTGCCATGCCAGCCTGCCTTGGAGCCAGTTGATTAAGGAGTGAAACATCCACAAACTGTGAGCTAAATGTATCTTTACTTCCTTCATTTTGCGTGTTGGGTATTTTGTCTCAGCAGTGAGGAAAAACTAACGGAGACAGAATTTGGTAGCAGAGAAATGGGGTCATTGCTATGACTGTACCTGACCATGTGGTTCAAGAACCTTTGGAAGTGACTTGTGGGAAGAGTTTGGAAATGGTAGGAGATGACACCTGAAAGAGTAGAGCTGGAGCACCTTAGGCTGTTTTGTATAGGAGATTCTACTCAGGAGTCAGAAGACCAGGAGACTGATAGAAATCCTGCTGGTAAAGACTAGGTTTGGGAAGTTTCTGCTGGGAAGAGTGCCAGCATTGGATGTTGGACTCCAGATGCTGAGTGTTATGATGGCAGAGTGTCCTTGATGGAAAATGTACTAGTAGGAATGCCAGCAAATGAACCTCATCAATCATTAATTGCTCTGAGTAAATCATTTTTGTGAGGGTTCCTTCTCATGTATCTATATGTGAATCTCCACCCATTCTGTGGCAAATTTTGTGCCTGTACTTATTCCACCCATAGTATCACATGGGCTGTGTTGAGCAGCTGGTGGTTCTGCACTGCAGTCCCCACGGTTCCTTCAGGTTACTGTGCCCCCCTTCCTCTGTGCCTGTGTCTGCTGCTGGCATCCTGCTTTGCCCAGGCAGGCAGGCTGCTGGTGGTGCCCACTGATGGGAGCTCCTAGTTCACCATCTTCTCAGGGTTGGAGAAAGTCCTCCAGAAATGATATGAGAACATTCTGAGAGGTAAGGAGAAGTAAGGAGACCATTGAAATTAATTTGGTGGAAGTAGTAAAGAATTCACTCCCAGGGTCTTCCCATTTTTGATGGGAAGAATTGGCTACTTAGTGTAGCTGGAAGGAATTCAGTCTCAGTGTGTACAATTTAGATTTATTCAGGCCATAGAGATATGCAGGTGTTATAGAGTTACACGGTAATAAGAGATGTGTGCTTCCAACATTGCTTTTTTTTTTTTTTAATTTTTTTTTATTTTAAAGAGTAAAAGGAGGATAACATAATAATAGGGGGGACTTAGCAAATTACAGACAAAATGGTAGGAAATTATCAATGGTTATCGTTTTACATATTATTATCTACAAAATAGTTTCT
>NW_004955453.1:2571672-2578220 GCF_000276665.1 Chinchilla lanigera | reverse complement strand
TGTGCACCGGAAGCCCTCCTTCCGGGGAACGACGAGGTCGGGAGTCCAACATTGCTTTTATTTCTTTGTTTCATTCCAAATTCGAAACTTACATTCAGCTATTAATCACAGTCCAGGATTATTTGGTTTGTCTTGTTTTCAAACTCCTTATCTTCATACAAACGGAGACCACAATGTAATGAATATCTGTATATCCATTCTTAAGATCAAATAAATTTTACTATTTTGGTGCATACATTCATTTGTTCCCTTACTGTATTTATTCCAAAATTTTGCTGTCATATCAAAAAATATTCTTGATATGTACGTTTGTCCACATTATGTACTTTTTTTCTTATTTTTAATGAAGGTATTTACTTACTTAACATGAGAACAAAAATTCATGACCATAATTTTAATTATAAATCCTGTATTATAATTTATAAGTTATAACTTGTGAATTTTAATGTATAAATCCATAAATTTTAAATCTTATGTAACTCATTCTTGGATATTTACTTTTCAGTTATAATGAGAGTTTTCTTATCCAGTAATGTCTTTCACATGTAAATAAATGGACAAGAATTGAGAATGAGAAATACATACTGTGTAGACCTCCATGGTCAGTGTTTTTAAATAAGTTTGCCAAAAGCCCTTGAAATGTGAAGGAAAGGAAAGCCTCCTCCCTAGACAGTACGCGGACAGGCAAACACTGACCTTCAGACAGTACATGGATCCTTTCTTCACACCATTTCCAAAAGTTTACTTAAAATGAATTAAATACAATACTAACACTAAAATCCCTTGGGTTACATTTTCATGACATTGGATTTTCCAGTGAGTTAATGGACACAGTCTCAGAATCCAAACCAAGAAGTATATGTATATTGGATTTCATCAAACTGAAAATGCAGGGAAATGCTCCAAAACACTGTTCGGCTCTCTTGCACGGAGGAACTTATTTCTTTCCCTCATGATCAACTCCTGGCTTCAGTCAGTCAAATTTATGTTGGTGCAGTTTGGATTTGATAGCTGATTCTCTGCTGCTTGCAAAGAGTTCATATTTAGGTCATTTTCAATAGTCAGTGGATTGTCTTCTTTTATATCCTTATCTTTCTTTATGTTGCATGTTGCTTTTGGTATCAGACTGACTGTTTGCCCAATGTACACTGGTTCTGCTGATGTTTTATTGTTTATTGACAAACATATTTTCATTAAGAGTTTTTGGCAAAGTCATCAAACATTTCTTCACAACCTATTTGGATTTACTCCTAATAAAATGATGAAATATAAAAAAAGAAAATACTTCTTGCATCTGAAGATACCATCAAGAGAGTTGAAAGAATAATAGCATAATGTAAGAATATATTTACAAATATTATATGTGACAGGTTTATATTATACTAAATATATAATGAATTCAGACATCCATTTAAAAAAAACGGACTAGGCCTTGAACTGACATTTCTCCAAGTAAAATATAGAAATAGGAAAGAAGCATATGACAAGCTGCTACAAATTATTGTTATGAAATGCAAAAAGATGCTACAGATATTACTTTAGAGTCCCTATAATTACACTATACTAATGGAAGAAATGCATTGGTTCTCAGAGAAATGGGAACTCGTATCAGTGGCTGGTTGGATGTAATATGGTACAGCCCTATGGGAAACAGTCCTCAGTGAGGTAAACATAGAATCACTATGTGACACAGGTATGTTCCTCTGACTATATGTACCTAAAATAAAACTCACCTACTGAAATAAGTAGCTATATGCAAATGTTCACAGAAGAACAATTCACAATAGCTCACTTGTGGAAACAAACACTTGGGCATCAATGGATGGTGCATAGATAAAGGAAGTAAGTACACTCAAACAACAGACTCAAATTCAGCCATAAAAAGATGCATGGATAAATGCTGCCAATGCATAAACCCCAGAAACATTACTAATGTGGCTCCTAAATGTAAAAGGCCACCGAGGGCGTGATTTTGTTCCTATGAAATACCCAGAACAGGGAAACCCATGGAGACAGCAGGGTAGTGTTCCCGAGGCTGAGAGGAGAAGGGAATCGAAGTGAGTGCTGATCGGGCAGGGGATTTCCTTTGGGGCAGTGGAAGTGTTCTGGACCTAGAGAGGAATGGTGGCTACACAGAGTCGTGAGTGTACTCGGTGGCACAGAATTATTCACTTTAAAATTGTGAGGATGGCGGCTGCTCATGTATGATTTCCTTAGTTAAGAATGGAGAGAAAAGATGCCTTTTAGCAGTTTACTTGTTTGAATTGGGACAGAAACGCATGTTTTCACATTGCATTTTTCTCCCAACACTGTAGGACTCTATGACCGGTCCCTCTCTGGAGTTTAGTGTTGTCTGTGTCAGCTGGGCAGATAAGTGAGTTTGTGTCCCAGTCTGACCACAGCAGGTCCAGGAGAATCCTGCAGGAGGGAATGACTCAAGCAAAGAGACAAACAACACAGAGGCCAGAGGTCCTTCTGGTGTGGCAGGGGAGCAAGGCTCCTCTGACAGAGAGAAATGTTGCTGGCAGGGCTGGGATTTAGCTCAGCAGCACAGCGCCTTCCTGGCAAGTGCAAGGTCATGAGTTCAATTCCTGGGCCAGAAAAAAAGCAAAAAAAAAAAAAAAGTTGTTTGCTTTATTGTATACTTTTGCAGTTACATATCAAACTCTTAGGAACAATGAGGCTTCTATTTTAGTTACAGATTCAGACATGGTTGACCGACTGTCCGGCCACAACCCTATCAGTAAATCAACTTTTCTAAAGCTCATAAAAGGGAGCAAAACATCAGTCACTAGAGGCTCTTGAGTAGGTGTAATTTTTCAAAAAATTGTTTACTTGTCTACTGGACAACACGACCTGCATTTACAATGTCCCCATCTAGAGCCAGTCCAGCGCACAGCGCGTTCGCCTAACGGTTTCCCATGCACTGAGGCTTGAGCAGAGTCATTTCTTGGGGAAATGTGACGTGGGGTTATACTGCTGAAGACTGTGCAGTTCGCATCCCCTTTCCTGGTGGGGTCTTGACTGCCTTGGGCAGAATCAACTGAACTGTTGGCAACCCAGGTGGGGTAGCGGTAGCCCTGTGATTTCTGAAATGCACCAAGGTTGGGGTTTGTCCATCCGAGTGTGGTTACTGGCCCTGCATTTTTACTGCATGGGGTCTGGTTCTTGACCACCTGTGTGAAGCTGCTCTGATTCCTTGGATTCTCTGAAATCGGAGAAGTGGGAGCGCCCTCTTCTGGGCAGGATCACCGTGTGGGCAGTGATCCTGGGGGGGCAAAGGACAATGAGGGAGCGAGGTGGACAAGGCTCACCTCTGTGCCTCCTCTCACAGCTGCTCAGACACGCATCTGGGTTATGAGGTAGGCAGACATCTCCGGGCAGAGCCCTCCGCCCCATGAGAGCGGCAGCGAGCTGCGGCCGAGGTCTGCATGCTGCTCACGGTGGCACCGCCTCCGTTCTTGGTGTCTGCCCGCCTGTCTTCTACTTGTGCAGTTCTCACTCCTGTTCCCCAAGAGGCGAGACCAGAGTGAACATCCTGGAAGTGTCTAGAGAATGCTGGGACAGCTGTGTGAAGGCCTGAGTTCCCTTTAGACTGTGGGTCCAGGTAAGACCCCGACTTCACTGTTTTTCTTTTGTTAATGAGACAAAATACCCGGTATCAAAATTAATGGAGGAAGGGTTTATTTAGCTCACAGTTTGTGGAGGCTTCAGTCCATGATCAACTGGCTCCAAGGCAGGAGGCATGACACGGGGGCAACAGTTCAAGGTGGCAGAAGACAGTAGGAGCAGCAAGAGCAGAAGGAGCGGGGAGAAGAAGCCTTTTTTCCTCCCTTATATTGTAAGCAGGTACTCCCACCCCTGGGAGGGTGTAGCCCTCACACCCTCTCCATGCCCTGGTCTTGCACAGGGTGAGGATGTTTAAAAAAGTGAGGATCTTGGCCCCTGCTGAGTTAAACTTCTAAAGGTCTCAAGTGGACACAGTCTATCAACCATTACAGGTCCTCTGTGTGGAGTGGTGTAAAACTGGGGAGAGGATGCTGGCTATCCACCTTTTGAACTTGGGTTTCATGAAGACCTCTGCCTGCAGGGGTGGCTGATGCTTGTGTGGTACTGATCAAGTGTCAAACTTTAAGAGGACTCCAAGGGTTTGGAACTGAGATAAGAACACTGAGATGACTTACAGAGTCATCGTAACAGCGCTGCCCATCCATGGCAGGCATGCTGAGGAAACACAGTTGATGCCCATGAGGAGTCAGTGCTCAGGGCCTTGCAGTGATTCCTTGGGAGCTGGGTGGCCAGTTGTGTTCTGAGAAAAGAGTCCTGGTCATGTGAACAGAACATGTAAACTTTGCTGTTTCACAATCTGTGGCACTGGAAACTTCACTCAAGTATGTTTTGCCTTTCAATCTTTGTGATATTGCAAAGTCCAAATCAGTTGCATAATATCTGTTTGTAGCTTTACCATGTAGGCCAGGTTATGATCCTTTCATGGATGATGAGGATACACGGTCCTTGATGGCAAATGTTCTAGTAGGAATGCCAGCAAATGAACCTCGTTAATCATTAACTGCTCTGAGTAAATCATTTTCCGTGAGTGTTACTTCTCTTGTGTCTATATGTGAATCTCCGCCCATTCTGTGGCAGGTTTTGCGCCTGTACTTATTCGACCCACTATATTACAGGGGCTGTGTCTGAGCATCTGGGTGGCTCCGGGCTGCAGTCCCCATGGCTCCCGCACGTTCGCCTGCCCCCCTCCGTCTGTACCTGTGTCTGCTGCTGGCATGCGGCTTTGCCCAGGCAGGCAGGCTGCTGGTGGTGCCCATGGATGGGAGCCACTGGTTCACCATGCGCTCAGTAGTGGAGAAACTCGTCCAGAGAGGACATGAGGTGGTCGCAGTCATGCCGGAGGCCAGCTGGCAACTGGGACAGTCGCTGAATTTCACAGTAAAGAGTTATCCAACTTCTTTCACTGTGGAGGAGTTGGATCATTCGTTTAAGTTCTTTGCTGACACTCAGTGGAAAACTCCGGAGCAAAGTATGTATCCTATTGCAACAGGTTCATCTAGACGTTTTTTTGACATCACCTTTTCACGCTGTAGGAGTTTGTTTAATGCACAGAAAATAGTTGAATACTTAAGGAAGACTTCTTTCGATGCAGTGTTTATGGATCCTTTTGATGTGTGTGGCTTAATTGTTGCCAAATATTTTTCACTGCCGTCTGTGGTCTTCGCCAGGACAGTGTTTTGCCATCTTCTTGAGGAAGGTACGCAGTGCCCCTCTGCTCCTTCTTATGTTCCCAGACTTTTGTCTGCACTCCCGGATGCCATGACTTTCAAGGAGAGAGTGCAGAATCTTTTTACCCACCTTGAGGAGCGTTTGTTTTGCAATTATTTCTATCAAAATGCCTTAGAAATTGCTGCTGAAATTCTCCAAAGGCCTGTTACCACATACGATCTCTTCAGCCAACCTTCGGTTTGGTTGCTACGCACAGATTTTGTTTTCGACTATCCCAGACCCGTGATGCCCAACATGGTCTTCGTTGGTGGAATCAACTGCCATGAGGGAAGGCCCTTGCCTCAGGTGCGTTCTGTCTGTCCTTCGGCACATTCAGGACATCATAATTGCACATTAATTACACAGCCTCCTTCCTGAACCATGATATGTCACTCACATTTGTCACATTTGTCTTTCTGATTCAATGAATTCTTTTGCTGCATTTTTTTTAATTGCAGGCTCATAAACTTCATCAAGAAGCCTTTGTCTATGTGAATTCATATAAATTGGTTCACTTATATGATTGCAGATTATTAGACTTTTGTTTTCAAAAATACCAGCAGAAATTATTTTATGCCACTTGTGTTTTCCAAGGATGGGAAAGTGCTGTAGAAAATGTTAATGCATGACTTGCACATTTTGAAATTAGAACACCGATATGTGTATATCTCATGCAAAATTTCACATAAGTGTGAGTAAACTAAATTGTAAAAATATACCAGACATACTTCTCTTTACCTTGAAATTGTCACTTTCTCATATTAATAGACACATTCATAGGCCAATATTTAAACATTTCCCATGTTCTTTAGTAATTTTGTTAAAAATTACACATTCTTTTTAAAATCAGCAGATAGTGAAAAGTACTTAAACTTTTTCTACATTTTGTTTTTCTGAACAGAACTTATAGCAAACAGCCTTAGCTATTTTCCCTGCATTCAGATATTTCAATGATTTGTTTATTATGTCAATAATCTGAAGAGCCAGGAACAGAGCTGCTGGGTTTAATGATGTGCACATATCATTTTTAAAAATATTTTTTCAAAGATTATGAAAAAGAATAAGAATGATATGGAATTTCAAAAGAAACTGTTAGAAAATTAACAATGGCTGGTATGTTACATATTGTTTTTTTCTAATTAGTTTCTCCGATGACCAGACATAGGTGTGTAAAATTGATCAAACAATATAAACACAAACTGTTTCTTTGAATGAACTAATAGAAATTAGTAGTACAATTATCTTTGATCTTTTGTGCATGTGTGCCTATA
>NW_004955453.1:2522357-2565985 GCF_000276665.1 Chinchilla lanigera | reverse complement strand
TGTGTTTCCATACTTGGGAAATTTTCTGCTATTATTTCTGCAAATAATCTTTTTATGTCAGTTGTGTTGCTTCCTGCTGTTTCATTGACTCCTATAAGTTTTACATTATTCCTCTTTGCCTCATCTTGAAGCTGTTGAATTAACTTTTCCTGGATCCTTGTTGTTTTTACAAGATCCTTTCTTTCACGGTGCCTAGCTGCCATGCTGTCTTCAAAGTCTGAGATTCTGTCTTCAGCTTTATTCAAGTGGTTTTGGTAGCTTTCAATGGCAGCTTTGTTTTCCTGGACGTCTCTTTGAATCTGGTTCATGCATTCTAAGTCCTTTCTATATCTTTCATTGAATGCTTCTGACCCTGCCTTTTTTCTTCTATTTTCTTGTATGTTCCTTCTTCAGACTTTTTGAGCAGTTCCTTCATTATTATTGTCATTTCACTTTTTGCCTGAGAGATTATTTCTGATCTCATCTCTTCTATGGCCTTATGGAGTTGTTTCTTTACTTTCATTGCAATCATTTCAGCTATTTCAGGCATGTGTTTACCAAGTTCTCCTATGTTGATGTCTCCTGGCCTTGTTGTGAGTGGGGTGCAGTTCTGGGATTGTGTTTTAGTCCTTTGTTTTGTCATGTTTGCTACTGGATGCAGAAAGCTCAGTTTCCCTCTTCAATAGCTGCACAGCAAAGACCACTAGTGTCCCTAGTTTTCCTCTTGGTCAGGTTTGCCCCTGAGTGACCTCTGAGAAGTGCTTAGTCTTGGGTTTTCTGGCAGTTTTTGATTTGTATCTAGTTATCCCCATTCTTAGACATGGGCATTAGTGTCAGCTGATGGCTGACCATCTGATCCAGTGTCCCCTTTAGTTTAGGGCACGTGCACGTGCCATACTCCGGTTGCACTGGTGTGACAATCCCGGTCCAGTGGACCTATGTCCCCCGGCAGTTCGGGATCCAGGCAAAATCTGACACAAACTGCAGGGTCGACAGTTTGTGAACCACCTGATTCTGTGTCTCTAGTCAGTTCAGGACACATACAGGAACCAGATGCAGGCTGGGTGTGTAGCAGTCACAGACTGCCTGTGCTTTCGACCCGCTAGGGGGTCCAGGCAAAAGTAAAGCATGGACTCAAACTGCAGGACGAGCCACTCCTAGAGCACTTGCTCACTGGGTGCAGGGCGCATGGGTGCTGGGAGAGGCTACATGCCCCACCCTCAGCCAGAGAAGTCACTGGGGCTTCTGAGTGAGGACCTCCTCTCTGCCGTGGGTGCAGGGAGGGGAGAGACTCAGTCGGTAATGGCGGCGGGGTCCTGGGTTGCCCCCTCTGTCCTCAGGAAGTAGATGGGAAATACCTGGCTCTCTCCGTGAGTTTCAGCTGGGAACCGTGGCAGAGTGAGCAAAGCACGGACTCGAATCATGGGGCCAGCAGCTCCTACAGCAGTGGCTCACTCAGAACAGGGCATGTGGGCCAGAATGTTTTCTCATGATGTGTCAGGTATGCCAATTTTATTTTGAATGGGATTGCATTAAATCTGTATAACAGTTTTGGGAGTATGGCCATGTTGCTTCTCTCTATTCATGAGCAAGGAATATCTTTCCATTTTCTGAGATCCTCTTCCATCTCTTTTTTCACAATACTGTCATTTTCACTGTATGGATCTTTTACTTCCATTGTTAGATTGATTCCTAAGTATGTCACTCCTGAGGTACTATTTGAAGGATGTGGTTTTGGTTATTTCTCCCTTATTGAGTTTGTTGTTTGCGTAGAGATGCTACTGATTTTTGAGTGTTGACTTTGTATTCTGCTATGCCAATGGATTTGATTATTAATTCTAGAAGTCTTGGGTATCTTCTATGTAGAGTATCATGTCATCTGGGAATAATTATAGTTTAACTTGCTCCTTTCTATCCTTATTCCTTTTATTTCTCTCTCTTGTTTTGGTTGACACATTGTGTCCAATTGAAAGGTTTAAAGGTTAATTAAGAGACTCAACAGGAGGCCAGGGTCCTTACTTTGTAAACATCCTGAGAATGTGCAAGAGGAAAACACAGAGATGGTGTGGGTGAGGGTAGCCTGCATAATAGAGAGAAGGAAAACAGGCTTTTGTGTGCCCCCTCTTTGCTTTTGCTGCTTGTTCAGTCCTGTGCCTCTGTGAGCTGTTGCCCCTGTGCCATGCCAGCCTGCCTTCGAGCCAGCTGATTAAGGACTGAAACATCCACAAAGTATGAGCTAAATGAACATTTCCTTCCTTCATTTTGGGTGTTGGGTATTTTATCTCAACAGTGAGGAAAAACTAATGAAGACAGAATTTGGTAGCAGAGAAATGGGGTCGTTGCTGTGACTGTACCTGACCCCATGGTTTGAGAGCCTTTGGAAATGGCTTGTGGGAAGAATTTGGAAACAGTCACAGATGTCACTGAAAGAGAAAAGCTGGAACACCTTAGGCTGTTCTGTGTAGGAGATTCTAGTCAGGGCTCAGAAGACCAGAAGGCTGATAGAAATCCTGCTGGTAAAGACTAGGTCTGGGAGGTTTCTGCTGGGAAGAGTGCAGCATGGGGTGTTGGATTCCAAATACTGTGTGTTATGGTGATCTGTCGTCCTTGATGGAAAATGTACTTGTAGGAATGCTAGCAAATGAACCTCATTAATTATTAATTGCTCTGAGTAAGTCATTTTCAGTGAATATTACTTCTCGTATGTGATTCTCTGATCATTCTGCGGCAGGGTTTGTGCCTGTATTTATTCCACCCACGATATTACAGGGGCTGTGTCTGAGCAGCTGGGTGGCTCTGGGCTGCAGTCCCCATGGCTGCTGCATGTTCACCTGCCCCCCTGCGTCTGTGCCTGTGTCTGCTGCTGGTATCCTGCTTCGCCCAGGCAGGCAGGCGCTTGGTGGTACCCATGGATGGGAGCTCCTTGTTCACCACCCGCTCAGTGTTGGAGAAAGTCCTCCAGAATTGACACGAGGAGAACACTGGGAGATGTAAGGAGAAGTAAGGAGACCATCGAAATTAATTTGATGGAAATAATAAAGAATTCACCCCCAGGGTCTTCCCATTTTTGATGAGTTTCAGTAGAATTGGCTACTTAGTCTAGCTGGAAGGAATCCAGGCTCGTGTGTACAATTTAGGTTCATTCAGGCCCTAGAGATATGCAGGTGTTACAGAGGTACACGGTAATGGGAGATATGTGCTTCTACCATTGCTTTCATTTCATTGCTTCATTCAAAATTTGAAACTTACATTCAGCTCTGAATCACAGTCCAGGATTATTTTGTTTTGTCTTGTTTTCAAACTTTTTAGCTTCATACAAAAGCGAGACCACAGTGTAAAGAATATGAGTATATCCATTCTTAAGATCAAATAAATTTTACTATTTTGTTGCATACATTCATTTGTCCCTTTTTTCTTCCAAAATTTTTGCTGTCATATCAAAAGTGTTCTTGATGTCTACTTTTGCCCACAGTATGCACTTTTTTCTTACTTTTAATGAAGATATTTACTTATTTAATATGAAACAAAAATTCATGACCATAATATTAAATTCTAAATTATAATTTATGAGTTATAAATCCATAAATTTTAAATTGTAAGGAAATAAAATTCTTAAATATTTAATATTCAGTTATAATGAAAGTTTTCTAATCTCAGTAATGTCTTTCACACATAAAAAAATGGACAAGAATTGAGAATGAGAAATACATACTATGTAGACCTCCATGGTCAGTGTTTTTAAATAAGTGTGCCCCTTGAAATGTGAAGGAAAGGAAAACCTCCTCCCTAGACAGAACATGGACAGGCAAACACTGACCTCCAGACAAGTACATGGATCCTTTCCTCACACCATTTCCAAAAATTTACTTAAAATGAATTAAATGCAAAACTAACACTAAAACCACTTGGGTTACATCTTCATGACATTGGATTTGCCAGTGAGTTAAAGGACACAACCTCAGAATCCAAACGAAGAAGTATATGTATATTGGATTTCATCAAACTGAAAATGCAGGGAAATGCTCCAAAACACTGTTCGGCTCTCTTGCACGAAGGAACTTATTTCTTTTCCCTCATGTTCAGCTCCTGGCTTCCATGAGTCAAACTTATGTTGGTGTGGTTTGGATTTGATAGCTGATTCCGTGCTGATTGCAAAGAGTTCACAGTGAGGTAGTTTTTAACAGTCAGTGGATTGTCTTCTCTACATCATTACCTTTTTTATGTGGCATGTTGCTTTTGGTATCAGCCTGACTGTTTGCCCATTCTACTGATGTTTTATTGTTTATTGACAAACATGTCTTCATTAAGAGTTTTTGGCAAAATCATCAAAGATTTCTTCATAATCCATTTTGTAATTACTCCTAATAAAATGATGAAATATGAAAAAAGAAAATATTTCTTGCATCCGAAGATACCATCAAGAGAGGTGAAAGAATAATAGCATAATGTAAGAATATATTTACAAATATTATATGTGACAGGATTATATTATACTAAATGTATAATATAAATACAAATTATTAGTTGGTATGAAATGCAAAAAGAAGGTACAGATATCACTTTATAGTCACTAGAATTACACTATACTAATGGAAGAAATGCATTGGTTCTCAGAGAAATGAGAACTCATATCAGTGGCTGGTGGGATGTAATATGGTACAGCCCTGTGGGAAACAGTTTGAGGGGTTCTCCGTGAGTTAAAGATAGAATCACTATGTGACATAGGTATGTTCCTCTGACTATATGTACCCCAAATAAAACTCACCTACTGAAATAAGTAGCTGTATGCAAATGTTTGCAGGAGAACTATTCACAATAGCTCACTTGTGGAAACAAACACTTGGGCATCAGTGGATGGTGCATAGATAAAGGAAATCAGTACACTCGAACAACAGACTCAAATTCAGCCATAAAAAGATGCATGGATAAATGCTGCCTATGCATAGACCCCGGAAACATTACTCAAATATGGCTCCTAATCATAAAAGGCCACCGAGGGCATGATTTTGTTCCTATGAAATACCTAGAACAGGGAAACCCATGGAGACAGCAGGGTAGTGTTCCCGAGGCTGAGAGGAGAAGGGAATCGAAGTGAGTGCTGATCGGGCAGGGGATTTCCTTTGGGGCAGTGGAAGTGTTCTGGACCTAGAGAGGAATGGTGGCTACACAGAGTCGTGAGTGTACTCGGTAGCACAGAATTATTCACTTTAAAATTGTGAAGATGGCGGCTGCTCATGTATGATTTCCTTAGTTAAGAATGGAGAGAAAAGATGCCTTTTAGCCATTTATTTGTTTGAATCAGGATAGAAACACGTGTTTTCACATTGCATTTTTCTGCCAATACTGTAGGACTCTGTAACCGGTCCCTCCCTGGAGTTTAGTGTTGTCTGTGTCAGGTGGGCAGATAAGTGAGTTTGTGTCTGTTTATCCCGAGGAAGGACAGGAATATAGAAATGCTTGAGCTTCTTTCTGAATCATAGTGGTCAGACAGATAGTCAGGGCGTGGAACCTGAGGGAAGCGTGAGGGATTATAGTCATCCATCCTTCTGTCTTTAGGGCTGGGATGGAGGGATTAACCTCCTCCCGGTGAGGTTCTGGAAGGCAGTTGTAGGATGCCAAGTTAGGAGTTGTGAATGTGGGGGAGTGCAGACTCCTTATGGATTTGGACATCCACCCCCACTGGATGTACGGCTTGTAAATGTTTTCTCTCAATTCACAGGTTGTCTTTATATCCCTGATTCTTTCCTTTGCTGTAGAGAAAATTTGTGTTTGATGTAATCCTGTTTGTTTACTTTTGCTTTATTCCCCTTGTGCTTTTGGGTTCAGATCAAATAATCCTTGCCCACACCAGTATTGTGTAATTTCCCCCTGATGTTTTCTTATAGTTTTATTTTTCCTGTTTTGGGTGGGACCTTTTATTCAGTTTTTGTTGATTGTTAAATAGAATATGAATGAAAGGTGTAATTTTATTTGTGAAAGTGCGTATTTAGTTTTCCTAGTATATTTACTGAAGAGACTGTACTTTACTCATGATGTAGGTGTGTTATCTTTGTGAAGAACCTATTCATGTGAGGTGCATTTGTCCATTTTTGGCTTCTCTGTTCTGTTCATTGGTCACTATGTCCTTTTTTTGCAGGTACTGTGCTATTTCAGTTTCATTGTACATCTTCCTCAGGCATACCTTAAATAATCAATACTTTGTGAGTAGATGTGAACTTTCACATTGGTTTTACATTTTTACCAGGAATGCAATTGTCATTAGCCTTAATAACCGTGTGTGAGGAGCCACCTGGAGCCAGAAGCTGTGAGGAAGATCAGATTTGATTCCTCTACATACAGCTAACTGACATCTGAGGGATTATTAGCCAATATCTAAAAGGACAACTGAGTATATATAGGTTTTCAGGCTGGGGTGCAATTTCAAGGAATCTCAAAAAATCTGGATAAAATGTTTGCCTGTAGGGACAATCAGCGCAGGTTGGTACACAGAGCTGGCATCAAGGGAATGAGGGTGACTGCATCCCTACATTAAACTTTTAATATCCTTGCTTCTTGGTTACCAGGGGCAAGCTATTGCCAGTCAGGGAGAGTTCATGGTTTGCAGTGGATAGCCCCAGTCTCTCTGAGGTCCTTCCTGGGCCAGTCCTGACAATTATGAGAATTGTGTGAAGTATGTTATGTGTTTTGGGTGTGGATGCATATCTAGTTTCCTGGGTGTTTTGTAATATTTTTCTAGTCTCCATCTCACTGATTTAATCTGTAATCCTTCCTCCTTATGCCTATTCTGAGCCGAGTTTTCTCTGTCCCTAGTTCTAGGAGATATATTCGGATCATTTTTCTGTTTAATGTAGCATGGGTCATGGTACACTTTCCTTCCAGAAGCTTCCTGCTTCATGATGCTCAGGGAGACTCTGACTTGAAATCAATTGTGTTTGAGCCAAGTGTAACTACACCTGCTTTCCTTTTTTGCATTTTTGCTGTGCGTATCTTTTCCATCCCTGTGTTTTCCACCTACCTGGAGAGACACAGGTAGGTAGCATGAAGCTACATTTTGGGTAAAAAAAAATCAGTTGAGTTTTTCTTTTTATTGGAGAATTTAACTCACTTGAAAGTGACCTTGATTGGTAATGAATTATAACTGCCATTTTTTTTTGTTTTCTAATTGTACTGTATTTTAAGTGCTTGCCTTTTTTCTTCCTTCCTTTGGTCTTCTTTTGTGAGTTGGTGGGTTTCTGTAATGATATGCTTTGTTTCCTCTCTGTTTTTATTCTGTGCTTCATAAAATAGGTTTGCATTATAGTTACTCTAAGGCCAGCATAGAATATTTGTACTATTTGATTGTTTAATTTAAAATGAGAAACCTTATTTTTTTGAAAATTTTTTTACTTTAAAGTGAATAGTAAAAAAAAGAACAATAGAGAAATACCAACAAAACAAAACAAGGACATAAAAAATGATATAGGGTTTCAAACCAAGTTTTAAGGATTAACAGTGGTTGTTATATTACATATTGTTATCTCCATGAAGTTGCTCAGATTACCAGATGCAAGAATAAAAGATTGATCAAAGCATTAAAGGGAATAAGAAAATAATAATTTAACAGAACATTAGAGACAATGCATAGTTTCACTAGATAGGATGTTAGGAATTCACCAATCGTCATTATACTGCATATTGTCTTCACATAAGTTGCTCAGATTACTAGATAAGCATGTAAAACCAGTCAAAATATATAAAAACAATTTTAAGCATTAACTGCTCCCCCCACCTAACCACCAGACACCAGCAGTACATTTATGCAAACTTTCCTTATGTGTGTGTGTGTGTATAAAATGCCTTAATACTTTCTCTTTTTTCCCTCATACCACTTGTTCCTTCCTTTGAGCATTTTATTTCCTTTTCATATTATCTATTGTACATTTTGGGTTTTATTTATGCTTTCATGTTCTTATACTAGGGAGACAATATGATGTTTACACATGTGGTTCTGATTTATTTCACTTATGAGTATAGTCTCGAGTTGTATCCATTTACCTGTGCATTTACCTAGAGTTTATCTTTATTATGTCTGAGTAATACTCCATTGTATAAAAATACCACATCTTTTTTTATGCATTCTGCAGTTGATGGGCATTTGGGTTGTCTCCAAGATGTAGCTATGACAAATTGTGCTACTATAAACATGGTTGCACATGTATCACTGTGGTGTGATGTTTTTAATTCTTCTGGAAAAATACCTAGAAGGGGAATAGCTGGCTTAAGTGGGACTTCTCATCTTAGTTTTGTGAGGAATCTCCAAATTGATTTCACCAATCTGCGCTCCCACCAGCCATGAAGAAGTGTTCCTTTTTCCCTACAGCATCTCCAACATTTGACGTTGATTGATTTCGTGATGATAGCCATTCTTTCTGGGGTGAGATGGAATCTCAGTGTTGTTCTAATTTGCATTCCTTGAATGATATGATGTTGAACATTTTTTCATACCTTTATTCTCCATTAGTATTACTTTATCTGAGAAGTGCATATTCATCTCAGTGCTCATTTTTGGACTGGATCCTTGAATTTCAGAGGTCTGACATTTAAAAATTCTTTATATGTTCTATATGGAAGTCCTTTGTCTAAGGGGTACTTGGCTAAAATTTTTTCCCAATTTGTGGGTTTTCTTTTTACTCTGTTGGTGATTTGTTTTGATGCGCAGAAACTTTTCAATAAGATGAGATCCCATTTGTTCATTCTTTAAAATATTTACCATGAAGTTTGGTTTTTGTTCATGAACTCTGTGCCTATCCCTACGTCTTTGTGATTTTTATTTACTTTCTCTTCAGTAGATTTAGTGTTTTTGTTTTGATATTTAGATCTTTGATCCATTTTGATTTTAGTTTAGTGTATGGTGATAGACATGGGTTAGTTTTAGTCTTCAGCATGTGGAGAGTCAGTTTTTCCAGCACCATTTATTAAGGAGGCTATCTTTCTTCAGGTGAACAAATTTGGCCGCCATGTCAAAGAGAAGGTAGCTGAGTGTGTTTGTAGCTGGGTCTGCATCTTTTAATCTGTTCCACTGGTTTTCAGGTCTGTTTTATTGCCAGTACCATGCTGATTTTTTCGCAGTAACTTTGTAGTATAATTTCAAGTCAGGGATTGAGATACCTCCTGCCTTTCCTTTGTTTCCCAGGATTGCTTTTGCTATTCTAGGCTTCTTCTGGTTCTGGATGGATTTTAGGAACGTTTTCTCTAGGTCTATGAGGTATACTAATGGTATTTTAATGGGGATTGCGTTGAATCTGTACAACAATTTTGGTAGTATGGTCATTTCCATAATGTTCGTTCTTCCTATCTATGAGCAAGGAATGTCTTTGCATTTTCTGAAATCCTCTGTGAGCTTTTTTTTTTACAGTACTGTAATTTTTACTGTGTAGATCTTTTCCTTCTTTTATTAGATTGATTCCCAAGTATTTCATTTTTTCAGATGCTATTATGAAAAGTGTGGTTTCCCTAATTTCTTTTTCAGCATTGTTTGTGTACAGGAATGATATCGATTTTTGAGTGTTGACTTTGTATGCAGGTATACTACTAAATTTGGTTATTAAATCTATAAGCCTTTAGGTGGAATTTTTGGGGTCTTCTACAAGTCATCTGTAAATAAAGATAATTTTACTTCTTCCTTTCCTATCCTTGTTTCTCTTATTTCTCTCTCTTATCTAATTGCTCTGGCTAATATTTCCAGAACTATATTGAATAGCAGTGGTGACAGTGGACATCTTTGTCGTGTTCCTGATTTTAAAGTGAAAGCTTTCAGTTTTTGACCATTTAGAGTGACATTAGCTGCTGGTTTGTCATAGATGGCTTTTATCAGATAGAGGTAAACTCCATCTATGCCAGTTTTATGTAGGGTTTTTATTATGAATAAGTGTTGGACTTTATCTAAAGCTTTTCTGCATCAACTGAGATGATCATGTGAATTTGTCCTTGGCTCTATTGAAATGGTTTATAACATGAATCAATTTGCATATGTTGAACCATCCCTGCATTACTGGGATGAATCCCACTTGGTCATGGTGTATAACCTTCTTGATATTTGCTGTGTTCTGTTTGCTAGTATTTTATTGAGGAGTTTTGTATCTATGTTCATTAGGGAGATTGGTCTCTAGTTCTCTTTTTTGATTGAGTCTTTCTCTGGTTTTGATATGAGGAGAATAGTTGCCTCCAGGAATAAGTTGGGGAAAATTCCTCCCTTTTCAATTTCCTTAAAGGTTTAGAAGAATTGGCATTAAATTTTCTCTAAATTTCTTGTAGAATTCAGCTGTGAATCCACCAGGACCCGGGCGTTTCTTCATTGGCAAGTTTTCTTATTGTATTTTCATTTTGCTTGCTGACACAGAGTTATTCAGGATTTTTATATCTTGTTCATTCAGCTTTGGTAGTTCATGTGTATGTAGAAATCTATCCATTTCCTCTGTGTTTTCCATCCTGTAAGAATAAAGATTTTCAAAATAGCCTCGTAGGCCCCCGGAGGGAGGGCCCCCGGCACACAGGGAGCCACGGGCGGGAAGCGCCGGGCTTCCGGCTGGCTAGCTTCCTGCCTCATAGGTCCCCTTAGGGAGGGCCCCCACCACGGGGAGCCATGGGCAGGGAGTGCTGGTGTTCTGACCGGTGGCTCACTCAATGCCTCGTAGGCCCCAGAGGGAGGGCCTCTGGTGCATGGGGAGCCATGCGGTATTGAGCGCTGTTGGGCATCAGCCCTTAGACCGGCTGCTGCTGCTCAATTGAGAACTATCATGACACACAGAAAGAATGACACAATTGGCCCACCATGCACCGGCTGTGGATGCTCACCCATGGATGTGTGTGAATCATTCAAACATGGAAAAACCCCTGGGAATACATGCCATACAATGGGCCACTCTTGCTCCTGCCATTGAGAACCAGAAAAGTCCAGAGTCAGTGGAGGAGCAGCTGCTGAACAAGGACTTCGAGAACATGAGAATGCAGACTAAGCCCAAGGGGTTAGAGGTCCTGTGGACTGGGGTCATGAGAGCCTCTCGGAAGCTGTAAACCAGGAGGACCTTGCACAATACCTACGGAGACTCCCTGGAAGCCATTCTTCCCCTGACAGTACAGGCTGTGGTGGAGCTCAGGAGAAGTCTGCAGCAGGATTTCTTCTGCCTGTGCTGACAGCTGGGGAGAGGACAGTAACTGGTTGTGGGGTCCCAATGCATTGGGAGGCTGGAGAGAAAACGCTACAAAAAATGGCTTTGGCCCCAGAGGGCTCACTTGATTTTTGACAACCCTTAGGCTGTAACTACTTGTTAGATCCTTCTTGTGTATCTCTGTCTTCCTGAGAAACCACTTTGAAGATATCACCATGTATTACAGCAGTCATTGATATTTTCCTAGTAATCTATCCATAACTCTGTAATGTTTGTATTGTTCCTATCCTATGCATTCATAAATGGATGCATGTTTATTATTATGTGTTTTCTACAACAACCACTGAGAATTATTGAATTATTATTCAATAGGTCACTCTGTATAGCTCTATTTATATTCTTTAGAAGCCACTTTGAAGATACCTAAGTATAGTACAACTACTGATAATCTCCTACCTCTTTTGTCTGTAACTCACTATTATTTGTCTATTCATTTTCTTGAGAAACTATCTTGCAGATAACAATATGTAAAACAATAACCATTGATAATTTCCTACCACTTTGTCTGTAATTTGGTAAGCCCCCCCTATTATTGTTATCCTTCTTTTACTCTTTAAAATAAAAAAAAATTAAAAAGAAAGATTTCAAAGTAAATATTGATGATCTTTGGAATTTCTACAGGGTCTGTAGTGATGTCATCTCTTTCAGTCCTTGTTGCATGTATTTCAGTTTTTTCCTTTTTAAAAAAATGATGTTGGCTAGGGATTTATCAATTACATTTATTTTTCCAAAGAACCAACTCTTCGATTCGTTAATTCTCTGTATTATTTTCTTAGTCTCCATTGCATTGGTTTCTGCTCTGAAGTGTATAATCTGCTGCCTTCTCTGAGCTTTTGGTTTGATTTGTTCTTCATTTTCTAGAAGCATGAAGTGCAGCATAAGTGTGTTTGTTTGTGCTCATTGTGTTTTCCTGAGGTGGGAATTTACTGCTATAAATGCCATCTGAGGACTTCTCTCATTGCATCCCACAGGTTCCTGTAAGTTGTACGTATATTTTCACTTGATTGTACATAGTGTTTAATGTCTTTGATTTCATCTGGGGCCCACTGATTGTTCAGGAGGGTGCTGTTGAAGTTCCATGTGTTTATGGAGCTCTTGCAATTTTTGCTTGTCATTGATTTCCAATTTGATTGCACTATGGTCTGATAGTATGCATGAGATAATTTCAACTCCTTTGCATTTCCTTGAGCATATTCTATGTGCTAGTACATGGTCTATTTTAGAGACTGTCCCATGTGCAGCTGAGAAGAATGTGTATTCTGATGCTATTGTGTGGAACACTCTATACAGGTGTACTAAGTCCATTTATTCATGTTTAGTTTATTTCTGTTATTTCTTTGCTGATTTTTTGTCTAGTTGATCTATCTCTTTGTGACAATGGTGTGTGAAAGTCCCCTGTTATGATTGTGTTACTGCTTATTTCATTTTCACGTCTGTTAATATTTGTCTGATATAGTTGGGTACCCTTATGCTTGGTGCATAGATGTTTCTGATTGTTATCTCTTCCTCTTGAAGTGTTCCCCACACAAATATGTAGTGACCTTCTTTATCTCTTCTAATTGTCCTTGATTTGACATTCCCATTGTCAGCAAACACAATAGCTATACCCTCTTTTGTCTGGATACTTGTCGCATGGAATATTGTTTTGCATGCTTTGATTTTCAGTGTATGAATATCCTTTTGAGTTACACATGTTTCTTGTGTACAGCATATTGTTGGATATTGTTTCTTGATGCAACCTGCCAGTCTACTTCTTTTGGTTTGTGAGTTGAGACCGTTTATATTGATGGTTATAACTGATTTGTATTGGTTTACCTTTGTCATGTTGTTTTCCTGCTGTTGGTTCCTCTTATTTCCCTCTGTTTAATTGCTTGCTCTCCCTGGTGGTTACTTTCTGTTGTTGTTCTTAAAGTTGTGGTCTTTTTTTTTTTTTATCTCTTTCTAGAATATCTTTTAGTACTCATTGTAGGGTCTGTTTGGTACTCATGAAGTTCTTCATTTGATCTTTATCTTGGAAATATTTTATTTCTCCGGTAATTTTAAAGGATAGTTTTGCAGAGTACATCAATGTGGGTTGGAAGCTGTTTTCTTTCAGGACCTGAAATATTTCACTCCCAGGTCTTCTTGACCTGATGGTTTGTGTTGAGAAATCTGCTGTGATTCTAATGGGCTTTCTTTATACGTGATCTGTCTTTTCTCTAATAGCTTTCAATGTTCTGTCCTTTTTTTTGAATTTCTTGGAGTGTGATCGTTGTTTTTGTGGGTATAGATTTATTTTGGTTATGAATAATTGGGGTCCTATGTGCCTCAATTACCTGGATGTCCAATTGTTTTTACATGCTTGGGAAATTTTCTGCTGTTACTTCTGCAAATAATTTTTATGTCATTTGTGCTGACACCTGCTGTTTCATTAATACCTATTAATCGGACATTGTTTTTCTTTGCTTTGCCTTGCAGGTATTGAATTGTTATTTCTTGGTTTCTTGTTATTTTTAAGAGAGCCTTCTTTTCGTGGTCATTCACAGCAGTGTTGTTTTCAAGTTCTGAAAATCTATCTTCAGCTTCATTCTAGAGGTTTTTCCAGCTTTCAATGGAAGTTTTAATTTCCTGGATATCTGTTTGAATCAGTTTCATGCATTTTAGTTCTTTTCTATATTGTTCAGTTAAGGTTTCCATTAATTTACTATGCTCCTCTATTTTTTTCCTGTGTTGTTTAGATGTGCTAACAATTCTTTCATTATTGTTGTCCTTTTATTTTTTCTCTGAGACATTATTTCTGATCTGATGTCTTCTATGGCCTGATGGAGTTGTTTCCTTAGTTCAGCTGGTACCATTTCCCAAATTTTAGGTGTATGACTTCCAAGCTCTTCTGTGTTGACATCTCCTGGACTTGTTCTTGGTGAGGTAGAGGTCTGCAATTGCATGTTTCTCCTTTGTTTTGTCATTTTCAGAGATGCAGAGGTTCCCTGGAGCTCAGCCTCACTCCCAGAATGATGTTGTAGTAGTGGGGCAAAGACCCAAAGGTCCTTGGTGCTCAGTGTGACTCCCTTGATGGTATGTGCTGGTGGACTGCAATGCCCAATGCTCCCACTTCTGTCCAGAGCTCAGGTGTCTCCCACTCAGGGGTTCCCAAAGCTGTCTGGGTTTCAGCCATGTTTCTACCGGGGTGTAGTAGTGGGCAGGGAATGGTCACCATGGCTCCATACACTACCCCTATCCAGCCTGGTTCCCACAACAGAGGGAGCTGTAAGTATGTAATCACTGAGGTCCCTGAAGCTGTCTGAGTTTCAGTTCAGCTCCCTTGAGGTTGCAGGGTGGGGGCAGGGAGGGGCATCCCAGGCCCTTGAAGTTGTCTGGGGCTCCCCCTTGTTCCCAAGCTGGTGGGGCAGAGGCATGGTTGGCTCACCTGTGTTTCCAAAGCTGTCTAAGGTTCAGTTCAGCTCCAATGGGCAGTGGGCGGGGAGTGGCTTCCAAGCCCCTACGGCTGTCTGGGGTTCTACCTGGTCCCAGCTCATGGAGGACAGGTGGCAGTGGCTCACTGGCATTCCCAAAGCTGTCCGAGGTTCAGTTTCTATATTTTGTCATTGTTATTATCATGAATGTGAGTTAGTCCTGCAAACTGAACTGGGGGCTTTGCATGGATAAAGCACATACTCTTCCACTGAGGTATACCCTCGGACACCTTTCAACTGTGATTGGATGTAGATGTACCCTTGTATCCTCTCCAAATATTTATGTTTCAAAGGTCAGCATTTACATGATATTGTTATGTGCATGGCTTCACAATGTATTTTAACTATGGTTTTTATTCAGTCTTGTACTTTATCCAACATACTAAGGATGAAATTGCCTAATACACAAACATTGCAATCTTTGAATATTCTGCTTTGGGTCTGGCTTACTTACCCGATTGACTTTTGTGCTTTCATGTGTTTTAAGTTGTTGATATTCCTAAAGTTTGATTTTCCTGACTTTTCATGTTGGTTTTGTTTCATTTGAAAGAACTGCTTTTACAATTAGTTCTAGTGGTGATGGGAAAATTCTGATTGCTTCTCATGTATGAAGACAGTTTTGTTGGGTAAAACATTCCTGGCCTGAAAAGTTCCCTGTAGAAATGCACTGATAGATGTATTGACTATTTTGTATGTGATATTTCTGCATTTGTTGCTGTCAAAATTTTGCTTTGTTTTATTTTTTTGATAAGTTATTTGATTTGATGGACTCCTGCTTGGATTGAATTTTACTGGAGAATATTGTGCTTCTAATTTTTTTTCTTCTGTTTTTGAGACAGGGTCTTGCTATGCAGTTCCTGCTGGCCATGAGCTCACTTTGTTGCCCAGGCTGGTCTCAAACTCACAAGGATCCTCCCACCTCAGCCTCCCAAGTGCTGGCATTACAGGCATGTGTCACCATGCCCAGCCTTGTGCTTCTAATTTTGGATGTAGGCATCTATGTCCAGAGTAGTTACATTTTCGGTTATTATTCTGTCAATATGTTCTTTCTGTCCTGTTTTCTTTTGTTCTTGCAACTGCTGTAATACAAGGGTTTGGCTTCCTGGTGGTGTTCAATGATATCCATAGTTTCTGAAGAAATTCTTTTTCATTTTGGAACCCTGAGTAGCTCCGTAAATGAGTTCCTTTCCATGTTAGTTATAAAACTGTTGAAAACCAGATTTATTTTTCTTGTTTGATGCTACTGTCCCCATTTTCTTTTGATTTGTTAGTTGAGTCATTGTATTCTTCCCCTCTAGGATTATTTGCTGGTAATTTTTCCTTTTTTTGGTAGTACTTGGTGATGAGCTATGGCTTTTCCACTGAAATAGAACCCCAGTCCTTTTTAACATTTTACATTTTGAGAAAGGATGTTGTTAAATTGCCCAGGCTGGGTTCAAATTGTGATTCTCCTTCTTCAGCCTTGCGGGGTGCTGGGATAAGAGGCTTGTGGCCACTTGCCTGGCCCTTTTGCTCTTTCTTTGTTTGTATTTTTGCCACCTCTCCTTGTTTTTGTGGATTATTTTCCAAATTGCGTTAACCTTTTACATTGCTATGTTCTTATAGTTCAGTGAATGTTTTCTGAATTCTTTGCCAGTCATTTCATCAATCTCTGTTTCTTTGGGGTGCATTACTGGAGCTTTATGAGTTCACTTTGGAGGAGACTTGATTTCCTGATTCGTAGTTGTTGTGCTCCTGCATTGGTGTCTGTGCAGCTCCCTCTGCTGGCCTTTCCAGGTGATCTATGACAGGGTAGAGAAAAGGACCCGCTAGGGACAACCCCAGGCAGCCAGAACCCACGTGGAGTTCTCTAGTTGTCTGGGCATCTGCCTTTGCTCTGGGATGAGGTGGGCTTGCTGCCTGGCTTGCTCTTTCCAGGGAGAACTCTGGCAGAGTTGTGGTCTGTGTTCTGCAGTGGCTTCAGATCAGGCCAGTCACAGGTTACTTTCTCTGTCCAGACAATTCCCGTGCTTGAGATGTGCTGTGAGACAGGTTTCCAAGGTGGAGGTGAGATTGAGCAGTGTTTTTCTTTGGATCCAGAGCAGACTTATCTTTCAAAGTAGATTTATCTATGATTTATCTGTTAGGGTAGAAGTGATTTGATTTCTCAAGTTCATTACTGTTTATTTTCCCAAGATCACTGCTTGTATATAATGTAGGAGGAAAGAAACCTTTCTGCCTGGGAATCACTGAGAAATTTGGGGGTGAATAGATCTACTGCTTGATTTCTTAGATCAAACCAAATTATTTCTTTTCATCTCTGGTGCATACAGAAGTGAGAAACTGCCTGGATGGGGTCAGTGGGAATATTTTAGTGTGGAGCATAGTTGCTGACAGACTCTAAGAAAATATCTAAAAGCACCTAAGTGTCCTGGAAGGTCCCTTATATGTTCCTAAGCAGAAGTATATCTCTGAGTTGGTATAGACATTTTCATGAAATGCTCCTCATGGAATGATCTCACTGGGCTCCCCTATGAAGGTATCCAGTCATCTGTCTGATGTTACCGTGTCCAGAGCAGCACATGTTCCTTTTTACTTGGTTCATGGCATAGCATGGGTGCCACAGAAGGAGGGAGAAAACATGACCAAGTCATTGCCCCGGATTGAGTGCTTAACAGTGTGGGGACAAGCACAAATGGGTTCGTGAATGAGGGAAAAGGAGTGGTTAGAGTGAGTTTATAGGGAAGTTCTAAATCTGAGAAGAGGACATGAAAGCATCACAAGATGAAAGCCAGAGGAACTTCAGCCCAGTGCTTGGGCTAGTGTTCAACATGTGAGCAACCACTGCACTGCATGTTATGAAGAGAAAATGAACTAAAACTTAAAATGAGAGTCATCATCCTCCTTCTGATTCCTGACAGAGTCCATGTAGGTGAATTGTGAGTTCTACTTGAGGGCTTTTGAGTCCTCAGAGGGCTACAAAGAGATGCAAAAATCCTGCTAGAAGTAGAGCAAAGCAAGCAGCCATGCCTATCCATGGCAGAGCTGCTTGTAAGCAGCCCTTCCACTGTCAGGGAGAGGGTCAGGGTGAAGGACCTTTCAGTCTTTCAAAGCTGGGTTGCAAGTGCAGAGCTTTAGGTGTTGGGAAGTTAAGTCCAAATGCTGCAAGTGGAAGAATGTCACAACTACAACCTTTATCCCCACTTATTTCCATTTAATCTTCGTGAAATCTCAAAGTCCAAAATTCATCAAATGTCCTTCACCAGGACAAAGTTCCCAAAGTGTTCTTATCTGGCCAGCACACCAGTAGGTAAGTCATCAAATGCAAGTCATTAATTATTATTCTTAAGTGCGCTCACCAGTGCTGGGTATAATCTCGTTTATGCACATAGGAAACCACGCCCTCCTCTGAGGACAGGTTTTGTGCCTACACTTTTTCCTCCCACTGCAGTGTACTGCAGCTGAGAGTCCGAGCAGCTGGGTGGCTGCGGGCTGCAGTCCCCATGGCTCCCGCACGTTCGCCTGCCCCCCTCCCTCTGTGCCTGTGTCTGCTGCTGGCATCCGGCTTTGCCCAGGCAGGCAGGCTGCTGGTGGTGCCCATGGACGGAAGCCACTGGTTCACCATGCAGTCTGTGGTGGAGAAACTCGTCCAGAGAGGGCACGAGGTGGTGGTTGTTACGCCAGAGGTGAGTTGGCAGCTGGGACAGTCACTGAATTTGACAGTGAAGACTTACTCCACTTCCTACACCTTGGAGGACTTGGACCGGAATTTCAAGGATTTTGCTGAGGCCCAATGGAAAAATGCAGAGAAAAGTATATTGTTTGCATTAAGGGACTTACCTGTTGGATTTTTTGACTTATTGTTTTCACATTGTAGGAGTTTGTTTAAGGACAAGAAATTAGTGCAATACCTACAGGAGAGTTCTTTTGATGCAGTGTTTCTGGATCCCTTTGATGCATGTGGCCTTATTGTTGCCAAATATTTTTCGCTTCCATCTATTGTTTTTTCCAGAGGAATCTTTTGCCATTATCTTGAAGAAGGTGCGCAGAGCCCTGCTCCTCTCTCTTATGTTCCCAGAGTTCTCTTGGGTTTCTCAGATGCCATGAGTTTCCGACAGAGGGTGTGGAATCACATCTTCCATTTTGGGGAGCATCTCTTGTGCCCTTATGTTTATAAGAAAGCCTTAGAAATGGCCTCTGAAATTCTCCAAACGCCCGTCACAGCATACGACCTGTTCAGTCACACGTCGATTTGGTTGCTACGCGGTGACTTTGTTTTAGACTATCCCAAACCCGTGATGCCCAACATGGTCTTCATTGGTGGAATCAACTGTCATGAGGGAAGGCCCTTGCCTCAGGTACGTTCTGTCTCTCCTTTGGCACATAAAGGATGACCTGGGTTTGCACTGTAAAGAGAAGAAATCCTTACTGACTCGTTCTTTGTCATTTATAGTCATTTCCTTTGGAATTTCTTTCTGGCTTAATGAAGTTTTTTGCCAATTTATTGGCTGTGTGTTAGCAAACTTTAAAAGCTGCCCTCCTTGATAGGTATATGTAGAAGAGGATATAATTGTACAGTATTCCCGGTCTAAGACATAAGAATGTTTTTGGAAAATAGGCAAAAAAAAAAAAAAGATATGAAGCTTTTCTTTTTACCAATCCTATGCTATCTCCTGTTGGAATGTACTATTAGCAGTTTTCTATCCTTGTTTGCAATGTGTTGAAATAGTTTATATGTATATATATATATATATATACACACATATATATACATACATATGTATACATATATAGACATACACATATACATATATGTTTAGTGCAAAATTTCATTGTAATTCATTAACTAAAATATAATAATAAAATCTACTCTTGTTCTTTATTATTTTATGAAAATTAACATTTCATAACCAAGGAGTGAGAGAATAGCAAGGTAATACACTATGCATCATTATCTGCAAAGTAGTCACTCAGAGCACAGGCATAATCCAAAGAGTACCAAAAAAAGACAGCAGCACAAAACTTTCTTTTCAATAAACTAAGATAAACTAGTAGTAGGAATAAAATAAGTTAGCATATATTAAAATATTTTTAATCAATGGAGTATGAAATTTGTGGAAGTATTTAGGACACCATGTTAAGTGCCATAAGTCAGACATATTCTCAAATATCACATGATATCTCACATAAGAAACACTTTATACATATGTATATGTTCTAAGACAAAAGGCATATAGATGTTCTTACATCATCTTTATATTTGCCAATAAACTGTGCATGTCATGCCAATAAAGTGTGCAGCCAATATTTGTAGACTTGATGTATTCTTTTAATAATTGCACTGGTCTTTATAGTAATAACACTTATTTTTGAGTCAATCAGTAATGTTTCATAGCTAAGGTTTTTTCCTTTTGTTTTTGAGAACAGAAGTGTATTAACCACTCTTAAATGTCTTCTTTACCTTCACATATTTCTATATCCCCAATGTTATCTGAGCAGTCTGATGCGCTGCTCGAGTTTCTGAGTCAAATGGTGTCTCCTATTCCCTTTTAATACACTTTAGAATCAGCTTTCAAAAGCTTGAACAACCTTGCTGTTTGATCAGTAGTATAGGAAGATGGTAGCTTTTCTGTTCCCTTTCCAGATCTAGCTAGTGTCCAACTTTGCAAGTTTTATGTGACATTTAGGGAAAGATGTAAACATACAGACAGTGAGGCATGTGGGGCCCCAAATAGCCATGAGCAAAAGAGAACCAGTGTGAGACACCACATTTAACACAGTTTGCTGTATGTGCTGAAAATATTTGTCTGGGCCTGTTCTTCAGGTTTTCTATGTAGGCTTTTCATTTTGGGGGAGTGAAATTGGTTCAATTTTTGTTGTATAATTTCTGGATACCTTCCAAACCTAAGATATGGAACCATGTTTTCCATGTTATGCTTTATAGTTTTGAACTCCTTCAAAGGTAATAGTATTTTTTGCAATAACTTTATACTAACAGTGTAGGGATCTGCTTTTCTTTATGTACTCATAGGTAGTCAGTTGTCCCAACGCCTTTCAGTACTACTTCCATCTCTGTCCATCCAAGTGAAATGCATGTGCCAGCGTGGTGAGGAAGAGCCCACTGCAAACTCAGTTGTGGGAAGCTGAGGTAGATGGATCCCAGGTTCCTGGCCAGCCTGGAAAACTTAGTGACTGAGGAGACCCTGTCTCAAAATAAAATGCAAATAAAAATCCTGAGGCTTTAATTCAGTGCAAGGTACCTGGGTTCAATTCCCTGTACCAGAAAACCAAAGCCCCAAACAAAGCAACACATCTGTATCATACTTTTGCTGGCCACCTACTTTGCACCTGCTTCTGAGCTCGCAGTGTTGTTCCCGAATTGACTTTCTCATGCTGCCGTACTCTGCTTTGATTAAGCAGCTTTGTAGTAAGATTTAATACCTTAGAAGACAAGCCTCATATTCTTTATCTATTTGAATTTTTATTTTGAGTCTCATAATGTATGACGCTTCAAAATTATTTGTTGAGTTCCAAAAAAAGATCTAACCGCCTGGGCTTTGCTACTTTGTCATGAAATGTTTTCACTCACTCCTGGAAAGCTGACATTCTTTGCTTTTATTTTCCTATTCAGGAAGATGTACTCCTTTTTACTTATTCAGATCTTATTTTGATTCCCATCATTACAAATTTGTACTTCATTTTCTCTTTCACCTTAAACTATTTCTAGGCATGTTAATATTTCTTCATGGACGATATTCCTTTTTTGAAGTGATTATATGTTATTAAGGAACATCTTTTTCATATATATTTTGAATCTGCTTATATTCCCAATTTTTCTTTTTGTTTTTATGATTTCTTAGGTATGCAACATCATGTGCAATAATTCCATCCTCTGACACCTTTACTGCTTTGCTTGTTGGAGTGTATACCTCCACCATATTCTGCAGTAACTCTGCTGGCCGTGGCTATTGGATATGGATTCATTCACAAGCAACTGAAAAAGTCTTGGCAAATGCAAAAATCATATTGTTGGTGTTATGGTTTGTGTCTGGGTGTCCCACCCAAAGCCTCATGTGGCCATGAGGCAGGCTTTTAGAGTTTGATTGATTATGGGTGTGAGAGCTACACCCTCCCTGGGGTGGATAGTTTGCATATGTAAGGGAGAGAAACACGGTGCTTCTGGCCATTTCTTTCCTTGTGTGTGCTTGTTGCTTTGCTGTGTTCTGCTGCCATGAGCCGTACCCCTCTGCCATGTGCCACTCTGCCTTGTAATCTGCCAAGTATGGACTGAAACCTCGAGAAAGTGAAAGTGAAATAAACCTTTCCTTCCTTAATTTTGGGCGTCAGGTATTTTGTCCCAGCAATGAGAGAAAAGTAACCAAGACAGAATTTGGTACCAGGAGTGGGGTCTTTGCTGTGACCATACCTGACCATGTGGTTCAAGAGCCTTGGGAAATGGCTTGTGGGAAGTGTTCGGAAAGTTTCAGAGATGTCGCCTTAAAGAGAAGTGCTAGAACACCTTTGGCTGTTCTGTCTGGGAGATTCTGGTCAGAGCTCAGAAAACCAGAAAGCTGATAGAAATCTTGCAGGCAAATTCCAGGTTTGGGAGGTTTCTGCTGTGAAGAAGGACTGCATTGGTTGTTGGACTCCAGACAATGTGTGTTATGGCTTGACACAAAGTTTGTCTGCATTTTGCTCATGTCCAGAGACTTTGCCTAAGACTAAGGGCGGCAGTGGACTGGTTAATCTGGCAAAAGAAATTTCAAGGCAGTTGAACATTGGGGAAGTGGCATGGCTGTTGTTTGGGGCTTTCAGCTAGATTTTTATTGAGAATCAAGAACAAAGAGCCCAGCAGAATGATTTAAAATGTGAGTTTGGCTAGAAAGGAAGCTCCAGTAAAGCTGTGGACTGCAAAGGTAGAGCTGAGGAGATGTCCATTGTTGAGAAGGAACAGGAGAATAGAAAAGATGGCCTGAGGTCATCATAAGAAGCAGCAAGTCTCCACCCTTTGCAGCCTCAAAACTGCAAAGGTGAAAGACCTTGCCTTAAGAAAGCTACTGAGCACGATGTTCCAGAATGGTGGCAGCATAGAGGATTTGTTTCTCAGAATTGGACTCAGAGTGCCCAGCAATCCAGGCACTCAACCCCTGTGGCCAAGAGAGAGGAAAACTTGGCTACTGCTCCAGGTGGCAGCAGACCTTGTCATCATCCACGTGGCCCTGGCTTTAGGTGTGTGGAGAATGCAGGAGTTCTGAGGTTTAAGAGGCTTCCACCCAGATTTCAGAAGGCATGGGAGGCCAGGCAGTGTGCCCCTGAGAGGGCAGTGTGTGAGGCTGTGAGTGTGAAGCAAAAGGTGCACTGGAGACCTCAGAAGTTTAGAAAAGCCAGGACCATGGATCATCTAAGGAAAGCTGCAAGGAGGGAGCAAAGCAGGCCTAAGAGAGAAGTCATGGAAGCTGTAACCACCAGAAATGCCATAGGGGAAGACTCATGCAAGCCCTGTGGAGCTTACAATGTGCCACAGATTGCTTTAGATGCTGGTCATGGAACTATAGGACATAACGTTAGCCCTGCTGGATTCTGGACTTGCTTTGGTGCCAATGTTCTGTGTCCCCCTGTTTGTACCTTTTGGAATGGTACTGCTTATTTTGTGCCATTGATTGTTGGAAGTGTTTAACTTTTCATTTGTACAGGGTGTCACAGCTAAGAGTTTGCCTTACATCTTGGAGGAGACTTGGGACTTGGACTTTTCAGCAATGCTGCAATTGTTAGGACTTTGGCAAGTCTTGCAGGTGGACTAAATGGTGTTTGCATAAAGGGAAGGGCATGAGTCTTTGAGGGGCCAGGGGTGGAATGTTATGGTTTGTGTCTGGGTGTCCGCCCAAAGCCTCATGTGGCCATGGGGCAGGCTTTTAGGGTTTGACTGATTAAGGGTGTGAGAGCTACACCCTCCCTGGGGTGGATAGTTTGCATATGTAAGGGAGAGAAACACAGTGCTTCTGGCCATTTCCTCCCTCGTGTGTGCTTGTTGCTTTGCTGTGTTCTGCTGCCATGAGCCGTACCCCTCTGCCATGTGCCACTCTGCCTTGTAGTCTGCTAAGTATGGACAGAAACCTCCACAAACTGTAAGCGAAATAAACCTTTCCTTCCTTAATTTTGGGCGTCAGGTATTTTGTCCCAGCAACGAGAGAAAAGTAACCAAGACAGTTGGTAGAGACATAGTAGCTAAACTCTGGTGAATCATCTGCTATTTTATCTCAGTTTATTATTTTATTGGAGATGACTATGCATTTTAAACTGCTGCTTTGGCTTTTGCACACTGAAAAATACTGTGTAACAGAGTCAGTTTCTCTCAGGTAATGGCATATGCTTGGTGAGAGGTCTTCTCAGCCAGCTGTTGGGAAGGTAAAATAGTGGTATTTTTCAAAAACCTGGAAGACTGCTATTTTAGTGGTGTCACTGCTAGGGTTGGCTTTCTGCTCTTGCAAGGCCAAGCAAGGAGTTGAAGTTGCAGAACCCAAGGCCCTTATTTACTGAGATTTGTTCCCCTTTACCCTCCAGTAGTAGCACCACAACAGTCACCAGGCAGGCCCCACCTTGCCCTGCTGTGTACCCAAGGCTGGGGCCCTACAGCTTCCTGAAGCAAGAGTGAGTCCAAAGTGGGTCCTTGCAACACCTATAGGGTTTAGAGGTACAGACACCATATAATGGTTTATATTACCAGTCCTATAGAGATATCCATATCTTATTGACACAGATCAAACCATTTAGACTTTTATGTATGCTTGCTTCCGTATATTAATATTTTAAAAAGAAATAACTATGACAAGATTAAGTACATGTATATGTATTTAAAGTAAAAGTACAGCCAAATTCTCAAAGAAGAATTTAGAGTTGAAAAGGGCCCTTTGATTAATTACTCAGATACAGGAAAATCAATTTTCCTTGAAAGGGCTCCGGAGTGTGTGCATTTCTCTGTCCATGTTCCTAAGGAGCTGACAGTGTCTGGGAGGGACCAGTGGTGTTGGAATTGCTGTGAAACAGGTGTCAAGGCTGACAAGGAAACTGATGATGGAGTGTGTGGCTGCATGTGTGTTAAGGGCATATGCTTGTTTTAGGTGTCTCAGGTCCTGTGTAGGGGATTTCATTCTATTTGCCTTAATTTTTTCACTGGTACCATTTTGCAGAATGTAATGATCACATTCAGAGCTGGGATGTGGTACATGTACACAGCACATCTTTATTCTTCTATATTTTCTCCACTACTCCCTTCCTCTACTCTCCCTCCACCTCTTGGCTCCCTTTAAGGAAAGATTTTAACGATGGTCTGCCATAAGAAAACATCTTTATGTTGATCCAGAGGAATAATATTCAGGAATGGGATTAACTGCGCTAGTCAGCATGGCACATGTTATCCAGGACAACATGAGAACAGTTTCTGGGAAAATTGCAGCCATTCCCAGCATTTTGCAGTGATTGCTGGGTTACAGTAGAATTGGTGACTGGGTTCTCATGGAAGGTCCCAGTTCCCATGTATAACTCTGGGCAGCCTCAGCTTTGGATCACTGAGGCGGAGTCCAGGTAGACAGCAGCAAAGGATCTGTGCTTCTTCCACTTCTCTCATGTTATGGCTCCATTCCAAAACTCCAGATTCATATTCAGCTATTTGTGTGTAAGTTCCAGGCTTCCAACCAAGATCATTTCTTGCAGTTTATACTTTGTTGGCAGTACTTGAGATGGATCCCAGGACCATCGCACCCAGCCACATCCCCAGCCTGCTTTATTATTATTCCTTTTGGACAGCGTCTTGCTAAGTTCCACATTTCCCAGGCTGGGCTTGAACTGCATTGCCCTGCCAGAGTGCTGGGATTGCAGGAGTGAGCCACCAGGCCTGGCTGTTTCTTGCAATTTTTATCAAACTTTCAAACAAGCATGAACGAGAGCCTATTGTGTAAGGAGTACCCGTACGTCCATCCTTAGGGAAAATGGTTTTCAATATTCTGCTGCATTGAGTTTTACACATACTTTTTCTCTCTCACTAAAAAAACAAACTTGGCTCCTATATTTGTGACTGAAATTCCCCATAGTCCTAAGTACGTACATATAGTTTTCAACTGTGCAGGTCTTTTTGTGCCTTGGTTCAACTTAAGCCTATGTTGGTAATTATTTCAAACGGAAATTGTAACTGAGCTCCCAGTAATTAGTATGAGCAAATGGCAGTGACTTGGGGTGTTGCTGCTGTGTCCTGCTGTTACCCTGTACTCATTCATTACCTATAACATTGTTAGTAGAGTGCAGGGGGTTTCATTAGAAAGATCATCCATGAGGAAGATCACGTCATCCACAACAGTGTCCCTTCTTCCTTCCTCTTTGGGTGCCTTTTATTTCTTCGTCTTGCCTAATTGTTTTGGAAAGAACCGCGAGTAAAATGTTGAACATATGTGATGAGAGTGATGATCCTTGTGTTTGTGACCTTAGAGAAAGGAGTTCGATTTTTCACTGTTAAATATAAGCAGTGCTAGCTTCAGGATTCTCCTGTGTTCTTTACTGGGTTGAGGTACATTTCTCCCTTAATTACTTTGGTTAGAAATGTGTTGAGTCATGAAAAAATGCTGAATCAAATGAAGCAGGTTTTGTATATCTGAAAAATAAGTAAGTAGCTTTCTATGTTAAATGAGATCATCATCTGCATAATGCTCTTCATTTCATGAATGTGACATACCGTGTTTATTGACTTTGGTGTCAAGAAAACATATTAGCTTCAATATGTAACCATCCACGTGTCTCAGGGAGGAATCCCATTTGGTCCCAGTGGATGACCCTTTCAATGTATTGTTGAATTTTTCTTTGATAGTTTTTCTTTGAACACATTGCTTGTGTTCATCAGGATACAGCGGTACAATTTTCTTTCTTTTTTTCTAATGCCCCTTTCTGTTTGATGTCGGCAAATTGCTGGCTTCATCAGAAGTGTTTGGGAGTGTTTCTTGTCTTTGCTTTTTGGAAGAGTTTGAGAAGGGGTGGCCCTCTGTGATTTTCCCTCCATGTGTGGCTCTTCTAGCTCTTCTTTGAATGCTTTGTAGAAATTAGACATGAAGCTATCTTTTCCTGATGATTGTTGTTGGGCAATTTTTATTACTGATTCAATCTCCTTGTTCTTAAGGTGATCTTTTTGATTTCTTCGTGATTCAGCCCTGACAGGTTGAATGTTTCTGGGAACTGACCCATGTCCTCTGTCACCTGCTGAATTCTCATATAACTGTTCCTGTGTGTTATAATCTCCGAGTCCTTTGTACATCTGAGTCATTGGTATTAATATGTCCTGTTGCTCTCCTGATTTCATTGCTTTTATGCTTCCTTTCATTTTCTTAGTCTCACCACAAGCTCGTCAATTTTATGTGTTTTAAAAAATACCAACTCCTGCATTTGATGTTCTTAAATCTCTAGTTCTTATTTCATTTCTTTCTATTTATTTTAAAACTTCTGTTAATTCTAAGATTAGTTTATTCAGTTCTCCTTTTTCTTCTATTTTTTTTCATTGATTGTGACTAAACCTGGCACTTTCCCATTGATCGCTAATCCCAGTGCTGTTAGTTTAAGAAAAGGTCTCAGTAAGTTACCCAACTGGGCTCCAACTTGTGATCATTCTGGCTCAGTCTCCCAGAGTGCTGAGATCACAGTCATGCACCACCAAGTCCAGCTTTATTCTTCTTTCAGTAGTGTGGGGATATATTTTCATTTTTATTAAGAGAATTTTTCTTTTTTATAGTGTTTATAGCTGGAAACTGACGTCTTGGAGCTTTTATGTCCTGTCTGTTTTGTTGTGTTGTGTTTCCAATTTAAATTGTTTTACGATCGTTCTTCATTGTCCTTTTCATTTTTTTCCGGGACCCACCACCCGGTCAAGAAACATGTATGTATGACTACGTGAATTATTTGAAATTTATCCTATTTTTTCTAGTTTTATAGGACTTTGACCAGAAAACATATTAGCTTCAATATGCAGTACTTCAATTTTCTAAGCCCTTTTTGTGCTTCAGGCACTGGTCTATTCTGGACAATGTTGCATGAAGCATTGAGAGAAGTGTGTATCCTATTGCTGTTGAACGGAATGTCCCGTTTGTCTGTAGTGTCCATTTGAATGAATGTGTAGTTGAATCCAAATTTCCATATTAATTTTCTGTTGGGATGATGAACCATTTTGAAAAGGAGGCATAGAATTCCCTTGTGGTGAAAAATAAAGACAGGAGACAAGAGCTGGGGTCAGGGGGAGTTACCTCTTGCCTGGTGAGCAAGAGGACTGTCCTGAAACAGTAGGGTGTTTATTTATACCCTCGAGAGGTTGGTTAACTTTTTGTCTCATGGCCCAACAACCAGTTAACAAGTTACAAAGGCTTGTTTACTCCTAGGGGATTGCTTACTTAGAAGAGCTCCCGTGTTCTCAGGCTGGCTTCATCCTGAACGTGTAGTTATTTTCCAGCTTCAGCGGCTCCCAGCACCCTCCCAACACCCTGTAATGTCTCTCTGCTTCTCGTCCATTACTTTTGATATTTAGATGCTCTGTGTTAGGTGCATACCTATTTTGATTTGTAAACAGTCTTACTAAATAGACCAATCCCTTTATCATTATACAGGCTTGTTTATGTCTTTATGCAGTGAATGACTTCAGATCAGTTTTATCTGCTAGACTTACAACTACCCCTGCCTTTGTTCATTTAACCTTGTGTTTTTCCATCCTGTTGCTTTCAGTGTCTGTGTTTCCTTGAAATGAAGTAATTTCTTCATAGAAACATATAATTGGACCTTTTTCTATACAGTCCTTGTTTGTCTTTTTATTGGGGAATTTAATGCATTGAAATTCAAAGCAATTATCAAGAGATAAGACTTCTGTTTTTTCATAGTTTGTTCTGATGGTTTTGTAGATAGTTTGTTTTTATCTTCCTTTATCTCTGTCTTCCTTTTTCCAATTTCCCTGCATGCCCTTCTTTATGCTTAGATATAGTAAGGTGCCTCATTTTGTCATTTATAAGTACTGACAATTCACTTTTACTATATTTGGTATAGTGTTCTTGTTTTGTATAGGCGAAAAATCTTCCCACACATTATCATTCCAATCTTCCTGTACCCTGAAGATGGCCCTGTTTTAATTATTCCACTGTGTTGCTTTCAGTCATATCTTTCATGCTATTGATGAATGGTTTCTGGTTTCCATGGAAAGATCTTTGTTTTGCAACTCCTGGTGGACAAGTACAGTGGTGATGAGGTCCACAAATTTTTCTTTTCTGGGAAAACTGTTATTTGTCCTTCCTTTATTCTGCCATGCTGAATAAAATGCTGTTGCTTGGCAGGTTTTCTTTCAGCAATTTGAATGTATTTTCTCACTCCCCGTCTGCATGCACTGAAGTTCTTGCTGAAAAATCTGTGGAAAGCCATAGTGACACGCATTTGTATGTTTCCTGTTTGTTTTTGCTTTCAGAATTCTTCCCCCAATTTCTCCTACCCTTCACATCCTGTCACTTCTCCTCTCCTCTCTCCTCCTCATGATTCCATTACTCTTTGGCATCCTTGAGTCTTCACTTTGGTCATTGCATTAGAGGAGAAACCTTGCTGTGTGGGCCATTACTGGTTCTCTGGGAGGCACAGACCTTCAGGAACTATTTATTCTACCTCATGCATTCTGGGAACCTGTAATGGAAAAGAATCTATGGCCCTAGAGGAAGTTTCCTAGAGGCCAGAACAGGCAGACAGATCCATGATAACATAGGGTGTAATCTTAATATGGACTCCAGGGCCAAATTGCGGTTCCGGGCAGCAACAAGCAGGCTGGATCACTGCAGCTCTTGTCAGAGGGACAGGCTTATGCATGGTCAGCTGAATGTGGGCTTCATTCTTTCCTGAAGGTATAGGTTTATTGTGTGATAAGATTCAACTTGAAAGGGACCATCCTGGCCAAAGTGGCACAGGGTCTGGCCCACAGTCCCGGACCCTGCCCTAATGCATGTGTTGTACTCTAGTTTGCTGGGAAACGATGCAGAGATCCTGGGCCAGGCCTACTCGGGCATCAGAGCTGTTGTGACTCATGGCTGCAGTGAGGTCCAGCTGGAACCCTGCACTGTGAGTCGGGCAGGGAAGCTGTCACTACCCCAGGCAGGCAGGGGTGCTTGTGAGCTCTTCTGGTGACCGGGCCACCATGCTCTAGTGTCAGGTGTGGTAGCTGCCTGGGCTCCGCTGTCCGAGGAAACACCTGTGTAGCCATCAGTCAGGTGGAGCTCCTGGCTGAGTGCAGCAGTGGCTTCCTGTGACACTGAAAGAAGCCGTGAAACCTGGCCAGGCAATACCGCTCTTTGGAATCTGCACTTGGCAAAGGTGTAGCCTGTCCTCTAAGATTCAAAAGAGTCGTTCCTTGTGGAAATGTGATGTGGGGTTATACTGCTGAAGACTGCACAGTTTGCAACCCTTCCCTTTCCTGGTCGGGTGTTGACTCCTTGGGCAGAATCAGCTGAGCTGTTGGCAACCCAGGTGGGGTCGCGGTAGCCCTGTGATTTCTGAAATGCACCAAGGTTGGGGTTTGTCCCTCCGAGTGTGGTTACTGGCCCTACATTTTTACTGCGTGGGGTCTGGTTCTTGACCACCTGTGTGAAGCTGTTCTGATTCCTTGGATTCTCCGAAATCAGAGAAGTGGGAGCGCTCTCTTCTGGGCAGGATCACCGTGTGGGCAGTGATCCTGGGGGGGCCAATGACAGTGAGGGAGCAATGTGGACAAGGCTCACTGCTGTGCCTCCTCTCACAGCTGCCTCAGACACGCATCTGGGTTATGAGGTAGGCAGACATCTCCAGGCAGATCCCTCCGCCCCATGAGAGCGTCAGTGAGCTGTGGCCAAGGTCTGCATGCTGCTTACGGTGGCACTGCCTCCGTTCTTGGTGTCTGCCCGCCTGTCTTCTACTTGTGCAGTTCTCACTCCTGTTCCCCAAGAGGCAAGACCAGAGTGAGCATCCTGGAAGTGTCTATGGAATGCTGGGACAGCTGTGTGAAGGCCTCAGTTCCCTTTAGACTGTGGGTCCAGATAAAGCCCCTGTCTTCATTATTTTTCTTTTGTTACTGAGACAAAATACCCGGTATCAAAATTAACGGAGGAAGGGTTTATTTAGCTCAGAGTTTGTGGAGGCTTCAGTCCATGATCAACTGGCTCCAAGGCAGGAGGCATGACACCGGGGGCAACAGTTCAAGGCGGCAGAAGACAGTAGGAGCAGCAAGAGCAGAAGGAGCGGGGAGAAGAAGCCTTTTTTCCTCCCTCATAGTGTAAGCAGGTACTCCCATCCCCGGGAGGGTGTAGCCCTCACACCCTCTCCATGCCCTCCTCTTGCACAGGATGAGGATGTTTACAAAGTGAGGATCCTGGCCCCTGCTGAGTTAAACTTCTAAAGGTCTCAAGTGGACACAGTCTATCAACCATTACAGGTCCTCTGTGTGGAGTGGTGCAAAATTGGGGAGAGGATGCTGGCTATCCACCTTTTGAACTTGGGTTTCATGAAGATCTCTGCTTGCAGGCATGGCTGACGCTTGTGTGGTACTGATCAAGTGTCAAACTTTAAGAGGACTCCAAGGGTTTGGAACTGAGATCAGAACACTGAGATGACTTACAGAGTCATCGTAACAGCGCTGCCCATCCATGGCAGGCATGCTGAGGAAACACAGTTGATGCCCATGAGGAGTCAGTGCTCAGGGCCTTGCAGTGATTCCTTGGGAGCTGGGTGGCCAGTTATGTTCTGAGAAAAGAGTCCTGGTCATGTGAACAGAAAATCTAAACTTTGCTGTTTCACAATCCGTGGTAGTGGCAACTTCACTCAAGTATGTTTTGCCTTTCAATCTTTGTGATATTGCAAAGTCCAAATCAGTTGCATAATATCTGTTTGTAGCTTTACCATGTAGGCCAGGTTATGATCCTTTCATGGACAATGAGGATACACGGTCCTTGATGGCAAATGTTCTAGTAGGAAAGCCAGCAAATGAACCTCGTTAACCATTAACTGCTCTGAGTAAATCATTTTCCGTGAGTGTTACTTCTCATGTGTCTATATGTGAATCTCCGCCCATTCTGTGGCAGGTTTTGCGCCTGTACTTATTCGACCCACGATATTACAGGGGCTGTGTCTGAGCAGCTGGGTGGCTCTGGGTTGCAGTCCCCATGGCTCCCGCACATTCGCCTTCCCCCCTTCCTCTGTGCCTGTGCCTGCTGCTGGCATCCAGCTTTGCCCAGGCAGGCAGGCTGCTGGTGGTGCCCATGGACGGGAGCCACTGGTTCACCATGCGCTCAGTAGTGGAGAAACTCGTCCAGAGAGGACACGAGGTGGTCGCAGTTATGCCGGAGGCCAGCTGGCAACTGGGACAGTCGCTGAATTTCACAGTAAAGAGCTATCCAACTTCTTTCACTGTGGAGGAGTTGGATCATTCTTTTCAGTTCTTTGCTGACACTCAGTGGAATACTCTGGAGCGAGGAATGTATTCTTTTGCAACAGGTTCGTCGAAACGTTTTTTTGGTATCACTTTTTCACGTTGTAGGAGTTTGTTTAATGCACAGAAAATAGTGGAATACTTAAGGAAGACTTCTTTTGATGCAGTGTTTATGGATCCTTTTGATGTGTGTGGCTTAATTATTGCCAAATATTTTTCACTGCCGTCTGTGGTCTTCGCCAGGGTAATATTTTGCCATCTTGTTGAGGAAGGTACGCAGTGCCCTTATGCTGTTTCTTATGTTCCCAGACTTTTCTCAGCGCTCCCGGATGCCATGACTTTCAAAGAGAGAGTGCAGAATCTTTTTACCCACCTCGAGGAGCGTTTGTTTTGCAATTATTTCTATCAAAATGCCTTAGAAATTGCTGCTGAAATTCTCCAAAGGCCTGTTACCATGTACGATCTTTTCAGCCAACCTTCGGTTTGGTTGCTTCGCACAGATTTTGTTTTCGACTATCCCAGACCCGTGATGCCCAATATGGTCTTCATTGGTGGAATCAACTGCCATGAGAGAAGGCCCTTGCCTCAGGTATGTTCTGTCTGTCCTTCGGCACATTCAGGACATCGTAATTGCCCATGAATTACACAGCCTCCTTCCTGAACCACGATATGTCACTCACATTTGTCACATTTGTCTTTCTGATTCAATAAATTTTTTTGTTGTATTTTATTTAATTGCAAGCTGGCAAGTTACGGAAAGTAGGTTTTGTTTATGCGAATGTACATAAATTGGTTCACTTATATATGATTTCCAGATTAAATTTTAAGACTGTTGTTTTCCAAAATGCCAGCAGAAACTATTTTATGTCAGTTGTATGTTTTCTTTCTTTTTTGGGGGGGGGATTTTCTCCGGTACCGGGAACCGAACTCACGACCTTGCGCTTGCCAGGCAGGCGCTTTGCCGCTGAGCTAAGTCCCCAGCCCCCAGTTGTATGTTTTCACAGATGGGAAAGTTCTGGAGAATATGTTTGTGCATGACTCGCAAGTTTTGAAATTAGAACGGAGATATATGTATTTCTCATGCAAAATGTCACATATGTGTGAGTAAAGTAAAATGTAAAAATAAACTAGACATACTTCTCTTTACCTAGAAATTTTCACTTTGCCATACTAAGGAAACATTCACAGGTCAACATTTAAACATTTCCCATGTTCTTTTATAATGTTATCAAAAATTACACGTTCTTTTTAAAAAATCAGCAGATAGTGAGAAGTACTTTAACTTTTCCTACTTTTTGTTTTTCTGAACAGAACTTATAGTAAACAGCCTTAGCTAGTTTCTCTGCATTCAGATATTTCAATGACTTGTTTATTATGTCAATAGCCTGAAGCACCAGGAACAGAGCTGTGGGCTTAATGATGTGCACATATCATTTTCTAAAATATTTTTTTCAAAGATAATGAAAAAGAATAAGAATGATATACAGTTTCCAAACAAGATGATAGGAAATTAACAATGGCTGTTATTTTACATATTGTTATTTCCTAGTTGCTCAGATGACCAGATATAAGTGTGTATGATTGATTAAAGAATATACACACTAACTGTTTCTTTCAGTGAACTAATAGAAATTAGTAGTACAATGACCTTCTTGTGAATGTGTGTTTATATATGTGTATATATATATATATTCATATTCCTTCTTTTTACTGTCCTTTTCCCCAACCCAGTTCTTTCCTTTCAAGGTGATTATTTCTCTCTCAGTATCTCCTGCACCTTCATCTTATTTACTCTTTTAATTTCTTTCACCGGGGAGACAGACAATATGATGTTTACACATGGAAGTCAGATTTATTTCATGATGAGTGTGGTCTCTGGTTGCATCTATTTACTTATAAAAGCTATGCCCATATCTTTCTGTATAGCTGAATAATACTCTATTGTATAGAAAGACCACATCTTTTTTATCCATTCCTTGGTTGATGGGCATTCGTGTTGTTTGTAAGATTTAGCTATGACAAATTGTGCTGCTATGTACATCGGTGCACATATATCATTATGGTATGATGTTTTTAATTCTTTTGGGAAGATATCGAGCACGGGAAGAGCTATGTCACATGGGACCTGTGATTCCTTTTATTGAGGCATCTGCAAACTGATTTCCACAGTTGTTTCAGTAGTTTTGTTATGGCAAAGGTACTTATTTAAATGAGTCATCCTCCGAGGCTGGATGCAGAGACAAGCAATTTATTGGGGGCCGGCAGTGGGCAGCAGTACATTACTGAGCACCAGCCCTGAAGGGGCTGAACATTTGGAGAGGTAAAGAGAAGTAAGGAGACCACTGAAATTTATTTGATGGAAGTAATAAAGAATTCACCCCCAGGGTCTTCCCATTTTTGATGAGTTTCAGTAGAATTGGCTACTTAGTCTAGCTGGAAGGACTCCAGGATCATGTGTACAATTTAGGTTCATTCAGGCCCTAGAGATATGCAGGTGTTACAGAGGTACACGGTAATAAGAGATATGTGCTTCTACCATTGCTTTCATTTCATTGCTTCATTCAAAATTTGAAACTTACATTCAGCTCTTAATCACAGTCCAGGATTACTTTGTTTTGTCTTGTTTTCAAACTTTTTAGCTTCATACCAAAGTGAGACCACAGTGTAATGAATATCTATATCCATTCTTAAGATCAAATAAATTTTACTATTTTGGTGCATACATTCATTTGTCCCATCGCTTTATTTCTTCCAAAATTGTTGCTGTCATATCAAAAGATGTTCTTGATGTCTACTTTTGTGCACAATATGCACTTTTTTCTTACTTTTGATGAAGGTATTTACTTACTTAGTATGAAAACAAAAATTCATGACCATAATATTAAATTCTAAATTATAATTTATGAGTTTAAAATTATAAATTTTTAAGTTATAAATCCATAAATTTTAAATTGTAAGGAAATCAAATTCTTAAATATTTATTATTCAGTTATAATGAAGTTTTCTAATCCCAGTAATGTCTTTCACACGTAAATAAATGGACAAGAATTGAGAATGAGAAATACATACTGTGTAGAACTCCGTGGTCAGTGTTTTTAAATAAGTTTGCCAAAAGCCCTTGAAATGTGAAGGAAAGGAAAGCCTCCTCCCTAGACAGTACACGGACAGACAGACACTGACCTCCAGACAAGTACATGGATCCTTTCCTCACACCATTTCCAAAAATTTACTTAAAATGGATTAAATACAAAACTAACACTAAAATCCCTTGGGTTACATCTCATGACATTGGATTTTCCAGTGAGTTAATGGACACAACCTCAGAATCCAAACCAAGAGGTATATATACATTGGATTTCATCAAACTGAAAATGCAGGGAAATGCTCCAAAACACTGTTTGGCTCTCTTGCACTGAGGAACTTATTTCTTTCCCTCATGATCAACTCCTGGCTTTCATGAGTCAAACTTGTCTTGGTGCAGTTTGGATTTGATAGCTGACTCTGTGCTGGTTGCAAAGAGTTCCTACTGAGGTAGCTTTTAATAGTCAGTGGATTGTCTTCCCTTATATCACTACTTTTTTATGTGGCATGTTACTTTTGGTATCAGCCTGACTCTGCCCAATGTACACTGGTTCTGCTGATGTTTTATTGTTTATTGACGAACATATTTTCATGAAGAGGTTTTGGCAAAATCATCAAACATTTCTTCACGACCCATTTGGACTTATTCCTAATAAAATGATGAAATATGAAAAAAGAAAATACTTCTTGCATCTGAAGATACCATCAAGAGAGTTGAAAGAATAATAGCATAATGTAAGAATATATTTACAAATATTTTATGTGACAGGTTTATATTATTATAAATATATAATGAATTCAGACATCCATTTAAAAAAATGGAATAGGCCTTGAATTGACATTTCTCCAAATAAAATATAGAAGCGGGAGGGAAGCACATGACAGGGCGCTACAAATTATTAGTTGGTATGAAATGCAAAAAGAAGGTACAGATACCGCTTTATAGTCACTAGAATTACACTATACTAATGGAAGAAATGCATTGGTTCTCAGAGAATTGAGAGCTCATATCAGTGGCTGGTGGGATGTAATACGGTACAGCCCTGTGGGAAGCAGTTTGAGGGGTTCTCTGTGAGTTAAAGATAGAATCACTATGTGACACAGGTATGTTCCTCTGACTATATGTACCCAAAATAAAACTCACCTACTGAAATAAGTAGCTGTATGCAAATGTTTGCAGGAGAACTATTCACAATAGCTCACTTGTGGAAACAAACACTTGGGCATCAATGGATGGTGCATAGATAAAGGAAGTAAGTACACTCAAACAACAGACTCAAATTCAGCCATAAAAGGGTGCATGGATAAATGCTGCCAATGCATAAACCCCGGAAACATTACTAATGTGGCTCCTAAATGTAAAAGGCCACAGAGGGCGTGGTTTTGTACCTATGAAATACCCAGAACAGGGAAACCCATGGAGACAGCAGGGTAGTGTTCCCGAGGCTGAGAGGAGAAGGGAATCGAAGTGAGTGCTGATCGGGCAGGGGATTTCCTTTGGGGCAGTGGAAGTGTTCTGGACCTAGAGAGGAATGGTGGCTACACAGAGTCGTGAGTGTACTCGGTGGCACAGAATTATTCACTTTAAAATTGTGAGGATGGTGGCTGGTCACGTGTGATCTCCATAGTTAAGAGTGGAGAGAAAAGATGCTGTTTAGCAGTTTACGTGTTTGAACCGGGATAGAGACGTGTGTTTTCACATTGCGTTTTTCTCCCAGCAGTGTAGGCTCTATGACCGGTCCCTCCCTGGAGTTTAGTGTTGTGTGTGTCACGTGGGCAGATAAGTGAGTTTGCATCATGGTCTGGCCACAGCGGGTCCAGGAGAGTCCTGCAGGAGGGAACAACGTGAGCGAGGAGACAAACAACTCAGACACCAGAGGTCCTTCTGGTGGGGCATGGGAGCAAGGCTCCTCTGACACAGAGAAATGTTGTTTGCTTTATTATATACTTTTGCAATTACATATGAAACTCTTCGGAACAGTGAGGTTTCTAGTTTAGTTACAGATTCAGACATGGTTGACCGACCGTCTGGCCACAGTCCTAGCAGGAAATCAACTTTTCTAAAGCTCATAAAAGGGAGCAAAAGATCAGTCACTAGAGGTTCTTGATTAGGTGTAATTTTTCAAAGAATTGTTTACTTGTCTACTGGACAACACGACCCGCATTTAGAATATCTCCCTCTAGAGCCAGTCCAGCGCACACAGCGCACTTGCCTAATGTTTTCCCAGGCACTGAGGGCTGCGCAGTGCTCCCCTGTGGTTCTGGTGGGTGAACATTGCCACACAGGAGGTAGGGGAGTGAGGCAAATCTCTGTGGTGGCTTTTACTTCCTCTTTCAACCCTGAAAGGGTGCCTTTTATCCTGGACCCTGATTCCTTCACTACTTTCAGTTCTGATCCTTCAGGTCCCCAACTATCCTTTATCAGTAGCACAGTGCATATCTGGAAAGCTATGATTAGTATAGAGTAGAGAGAGACCGCACACAAGCCTATGCGGTCCCTGCTTTGCAGATATCCGCTGTCAGTTCTGTGTCAAGGAACTGGCGCTGGAAGGTCTCCAGCAAGTCTGTGTCTGTTTATCCTGAGGAAGGACAGGGGTATAGAAGTGCTTGACCTTCTTTCTGAATCATACTGGTCAGACTGATGGTCAGGGCCTGGAACCTGAGCGAATAGCCTGAGGGATTATAGTCGTCCATCCTTCAGTCTTTAAGGCTGGGATGGAGGGATTAACCTCCTCCTGGTGAGGTTCTGGAAGGCAAGTTAGGAGTTGTGAATGTGGGGGAGTGCAGACTCCTTATGGATTTGGACATCCACCCCCACTGGATGTATGGCTTGTAAATGTTTTCTCTCAGTTCACAGGTTGTCTTTATATCCCTGATTCTTTCCTTTGCTGTAGAGAAAATTTTTGTTTGATGTAATCCCGTTTGTTTACTTTTGCTTTATTCCCCTTGTGCTTTTGGGTTCAGACCAAAAAAATCGTTGCACACACCAGTATTGTGTAATTTCCCTCTGATATTTTCTTATAGTTTTATTTTTCCTGTTTTGGGTGGGACCTTTTATTCAGTTTTTGTTGTTTGTTAAATATAATATGAATGAAGGGTCTAATTTTATTTGTGTGAAAGTGCATATTTAGTTTTCCTAGCATATTTACTGAAGAAACTGTACTTTACCCATGATGTAGGTGTGTTATATCTTTGTGACGAATCTATTCATGTGAGGTGCATTTGTCCATTTTTGGCTTCTCTGTTCTGTTCATTGGTCACTATGTCCTTTTTTTGCAGGTACTGTGCTATTTCAGTTTCATTGTACAGCTTCCTCAGGAATACCTTAAATAATGAATACTTTGTGAGTAGATGTGAATTTTCACATTGGTTTTACATTTTTAGGGGGAATACAATTGTCATTAGTCTTAATAACCATGTGTGAGGAGCCACCTGGAGCCAGAAGCTGTGAGGAAGACTGTATTTTATTCCTCTACATACAGCTAACTGACATCCGAGTGATTATTAGCCAATGTGTGAAGGGAGGACTGAGTATATATAGGTTGTCAGGCTGGGGTGCAATTTCAAGGAATCTCAAAAAATCTGGATAAAATGTTTGCCTGTAGGGACAATCAGCGCAGATTGGTACACAGAGCTGGCATCAAGGGAATGAGGGTGACTGCATCCCTACATTAAACTTTTAATATGCTTGCTTCTTGGTTACCAGGGGCAAGCTATTGCCAGTCAGGGAGAGTTCATGGTTTGCAGTGGATAGCCCAAATCTCTTTGAGGTCCTTCCTGGGCCAGTCCTGACAATTATGAGAATTGTGTGAAGTATGTTATGTGTTTTGGGTGTGGATGCATATCTAGTTTCCTGGGTGTTTTGTAATATTTTCCTAGTCTCTATTTGTAATATTTATAAATTTGTAATATTTCCTATTCCTAGTCTCTATTAAAACAGTCTCTATCACTGTTTTAATCTGTAATCTTTCCTCCTTACGCCTATTCTGAGCCAAGTTTTCTCTGTTCCTAGTTCTAGGAGATATATTCGGATCATTGTTCTTTTTAATGTAGCATGGGTCATGGTACACTTTACTTCCAGAACTTTTCTGCTTCATGATGCTCAGGAAGACTCTGACTTGAAATCAATTGTGTTTGAGCCAAGTGTAACTACACCTGCTTTCCTTTTTTGCATTTTTGCTGTGCGTATCTTTTCCATCCCTGTGTTTTCCACCTACCTGGAGAGACACAGGTAGGTAGCATGAAGCTACATTTTGGGTAAAAAAAAATCAGTTGAGTTTTTCTTTTTATTGGAGAATTTAACTCACTTGAAAGTGACCTTGATTGGTAATGAATTATAACTGCCATTTTTTTTTTGTTTTCTAATTGTACTGTACTTTAAATGCTTTGCTTTTTTCTTCCTTCCCTTGGTCTTCTTTTGTGAGTTGGTGGGTTTCTGTAATGATATGCTTTGTTTCCTGTCTGTTTTTATTCTGTGCTTCATAAAATAGGTTTGCATTGTAGTTACTCTAAGGCCAGCATAGAATATTTGTACTATTTGATTGTTTAATTTAAAATGAGAAACCTTATTTTTTTCAAAATTTTTTTACTTTAAAGTGAATAGTAAAAAAAAGAACAATAGAGAAATACCAACAAAACAAAACAAGGACATAAAAAATGATATAGGGTTTCAAACCAAGTTTTAAGGATTAACAGTGGTTGTTATATTACATATTGTTATCTCCATGAAGTTGCTCAGATTACCAGATGCAAGAATAAAAGATTGATCAAAGCATTAAAGGGAATAAGAAAATAATAATTTAACAGAACATTAGAGACAATGCATAGTTTCACTAGATAGGATGTTAGGAATTCACCAATCGTCATTATACTGCATATTGTCTTCACATAAGTTGCTCAGATTACTAGACACAAGTATGTAAAACCAGTCAAAATATATAAAAACAATTTTAAGCATTAATTGCTCCCCCCACCTAAGCACCAGACACCAGCAATACATTTATGCAGACTTTCCTTATGTGTGTGTGTGTGTATAAAATGCCTTAGTACTTTTTCTTTTTTCCCTCAGCCCAGTTGTTCCTTCCTTTGAGCATTTTATTTCCTTTTCATATTATCTATTGTACATTTTGGGTTTTATTTATGCTTTCATGTTCTTATACTAGGGAGACAATATGATGTTTACACATGTGGTTCTGATTTATTTTACTTAAGAGTATAGTCTCGAGTCGTGTCCATTTACCTATAGTTTATCTTTTTTATGACTGAGTAATACTCCATTGTATAAATATACCACATCTTTTTTATCCATTCTGCAGTTGATGGGCATTTGGGTTGTCTCCAAGATGTAGCTATGACAAATTGTGCTGCTATAAACATGGTTGCACATGTGTCACTCTGGTGTGATGTTTTTAATTCTTCTGGAAAAATACTTAGAAGGGGAATAGCTGGGTTAAGTTAGACTTCTCATCTTAGTTTTGTGAGGAATCTCCAAACTGATTTCCACGGTGGTTTCACCAATCTGCACTCCCACTAGCAGTGAAGTGTTCCTTTTTCCCTACAGCATCTCCAGCATTTGTCATTGATTGATTTCTTGATGCTAGCCATTCTTTCTGGGGTGAGATGGAATCTCAGTGTTGTTTTAATTTGCATTCTTTGAATGATATGATGTTTTTTCATACCTTTATTCTCCATTAGTATTTCATATTTTTTCATACCTTTATTCTCCATTAGTATTTCTTCATCTGAGAAGGGCATATTCATCTCAGATGCCCATTTTTGGACTGCATCCTTGAATTTTGGAGGTTTGATATTTAAAAATTCTTTATATGTTCTAAATGGAAGTCCTTTGTCTAAGGGGTGCTTGGCTAAAATTTTCTCCCAATTTGTGGGTTTTCTTTTTACTCTGTTGGTGATTTGTTTTGATGTACAGAAACTTTTCAATAAGATGAGATCCCAGTTGTTCATTCTTTAAAATATTTCCCGTGAAGTTTGGTTTTTGTTCATGAACTCTGTGCTTAGCCCTGTCTTTGTGATTTTTATGAATTTCTATTCCAGTAGGTTTAGTGATTTTGTTTTGATATTTAGATCTTTGATCCATTTTGATTTTAGTTTAGTGTATGGTGATAGACATGGGTTAGTTTTAGTCTTCAGCATGTGGAGAGTCAGTTTTTCCAGCACCATTTATTAAGGAGACTATCTTTCTTCCAGTGAACATATATGGCTGCCACGTCAAAGAGAAGGTAGCTGAGTGTGTTTGTAGCTGGGTCTGCATCTTTTAATCTGTTCCACTGATCTTCAGGTCTGTTTTTTTGCCAGTACCATGCTGATTTTTTCGCAGTAACTTTGTAGTAGAATTTCAACTCAGGGATTGTTTTGCCTCCTGCCTTTCCTTTGTTTCCCAGGATTGCTTTTGCTATTCTAGGCTTCATCTGGTTCCAGATGGATTTTAGGAATGTTTTCTCTAGATCTATGAGGTATACTAGTGGTATTTTAATGGGGATTGCATTGAATCTGTATAACAATTTCGGTAGTATGATCATTTTCATAATGTTCGTTCTTCCTATCTATGAGCAAGGAATGTCTTTCCTTTTTCTGAAATCCTCTTCAATCTCTTTCTTGAGAGCACTGTAATTTTTACTGTATAGATCTTTTCCTTCTTTTGTTAGATTGATTCCCAAGTATTTCATTTTTTCAGATGCTATTATGAAAAGTGTGGTTTCCCTAATTTCTCTCTCAGTGTTGTTTGTGTACAGGAATGATATTGATTTTTGAGTGTTGACTTTGTATCCAGCTATACTACTGAATTTGGTTATTAAATCTATAAGCCTTTAGGTGGAATTTTGGGGGTCTTCTATGTATCAAGTCATCTGTAAGTAAAGATAATTTTACTTCTTCCTTTCCTGTCCTTGTTTCTCTTATTTCTCTCTCTTATGTAATTGCTCTGGCTAATATTTCCAAAACAATATTGAAAAGGAGTGGTGACGATGGACATCTTTGTGTTGTTCCTGATTTTAAAGGGCAAGTTTTCAGTTTTTGACCATTTAGAGTGACATTAGCTGCTGGTTTCTCAGAAATGGCTTTTATCAGATTGAGGTAAATTCCATCTATGCCAATTTTATGTAGGGTTTTTATCATGAATAAGTGTTGGACTTTATCCAAAGCTTTTCTGCAACAACTGAGGTGATCATGTGATTTTTGTCTTTGGCTCTATTGATATAGTTTATAACGTGAATCAATTTGCATATATTGAACCATCCCTGCATTACAGGGATGAATCCCACTTGGTCATGGTATATAACCTTCTTGATATTTGCTGTGTTCTGTTTGCTAGTATTTTATTGAGGAGTTTTGTATCTATGTTCATTAGGGAGATTTACGTATAGTTCTCTTTTTTGGCTGAGTCTTTCTCTGGTTTTGATATCAGGAGAATAGTTGCCTCCAGGAATGAGTTGGGGAAAATTCTTCCTTCTCAATTTCCTTAAAGGTTTAGAAGAATTGGCATTGAATTTTCTCCAAATTTCTTGTAGAATTCAGCTGTGAATCCACCAGGACCTGGGCTTTTCTTCTTTGGCAAGTTTTTTTTTTTATTGTATTTTCATTTTGCTTGCTGACACAGTTATTCAGGATTTTTATATCTTGTTCATTCAGCTTTGGTAGTTCAAGTGTATGTAGAAATCTGTCCACTTCCTCTGTGTTTTCCATCCTGTAAGAATAAGGATTTTCAAAGTAGATATTGATCTTAAGAATTTCTACAGGGTCTGTAGTGATTTCATCTCTTTCATTCCTTATTGCATGTATTTCAGTTTTTTCTTTCCTTTTTTCAAAAATAAGGTTGGCTAGGGCTTTATCAATTTTATTTATGTTTTCAAGGAACCAACTCTTATTCCTTAATTCTCTGTATTATTTTCTTAGTCTCCATTGCATTAGTTTCTACTCTGAAGTTTATAATTTGCTGCCTTCTCTGAGCTTTTGGTTTGATTTGTTCTTCTTTTTCTAGAAGCATGAGGTGCAGCATAAGTGTGTTTGTTTGTGCTCATTGTGTTTTCCTGAGGTGGGAATTTACTGCTATAAATGCCCTCTGAGGACTTCTCTCATTGCATCCCACAGGTTCCTGTAAGTTGTATGTATATTTTCACTTGATTGTACATAGTGTTTAATTTCTTTGATTTCATCTGGGAACCACTGATTGTTCAGGAGGGTGCTGTTGAAGTTGCATGTGTTTATGGAGTTCTTGCAATTTCCCTTGTCATTGATTTCCAATTTGATTGCGCTGTGGTCCGATCGTATGCATGAGATAATTTCAACTCCTTTGCATTTCCTTGAGCATATTCTATGTGCTAGCACATGGTGGTATCTTCGAAGTGGTTTCTCAGGAAGACAGAGATATACAAGAAGGATCTAACAAGTAGTTACAGCCTAAGGGTTGTCAAAAATCAAGTGAGACATCTGGGGCCAAAGCAATTTTTTGTAGCGCTTTCTCTC
>NW_004955453.1:2457112-2522093 GCF_000276665.1 Chinchilla lanigera | reverse complement strand
ACTGACTCTGGACCTTTCTGGTTCTCAATGGCAGGAGCAAGAGTGGCCCATTGTATGGCATGTATTCGCAGGGGTTTTTCCATGTTTGAATGATTCACACACTTCCGTGGGTGGGCATCTGCAGCTGGTGCATGGTGGGCCAATTGTGTCATTGTTTCTCTGTGTCATGATAGTTCTTAATTGAGCCGCAGCGGCTGGCCTGAGGGTAGGTGCACAACTGCGCTTGCTGCCACATGGCTCCCCGTGCGCCGGGGGCCCTCCCTCCGGGGGCCTATGAGGCAGGAGGCAAGCCAGCCAGAAGACTGGCACTCCCCTCCCGTGGCTCCCCATGCACTGGAGACTGTCCTTCTGGGGGTCTATGAGACAGGGAGCAACCCTCCTCCCCACCCGTGGCTCCCCGAGTGCCAGGGGCCCTCCCTCCTCGGTCCTTCGAGGCAGGAAGCAAGCCAGCCAGAAGACCGCCGCTCCCTGCCTGTGGCTCCCCATGCACTGAGGCCCTCCCTTAGGGGGCCTATGAGACAGGGAGCGAACTGCCTCCCCACCCGTGGCTCCCCATGCGCTGGGGCCCTCCCTCCAGGGGCCTATGAGGCAGGGAGCGAGCCAGGTGGAAGACCGGCGCTCCCCGCCCATAGCTCCCCATGTGCCTGGGCCCCTCCTTCTGGGCGCCTATGAGGCAGGAAGCGAGCCAGCCGTCCAAGCTCTTTTCCACTTGATGGTTTGTGTTGAGAAATCTGCTGTGATTCTAATGGGCATTCCTTTATAGGTGATCTGTCTTTTCTCTAATAGCTTTCAATATTCTGTTCTTTTGTTGAATTTCTTGGATTGTGAGCATTGTTTGTGTGGGTATAGATGTATTTTGGTTATGAATAGTTGGAGTTCCATGTGCCTCACTTACCTGGATGTCCAATTGTTTTTACATGCTTGGGAAATTTTCTGCTGTTACCTCTGCAAATAATTTTTATGTCATTTGTGCTGAAACCTGTTGTTCCATTAATACCTATTAATCGGACATTGTTTTTCTTTGCTTTGCCTTGCAGCTATTGAATTGCTATTTCTTGGTTTCTTGTTATTTTTAAGAGATCCTTCCTTTTGTGGTCATTCACAGCAGTGCTGTTTTCAAGTTCTGAAAGTCTATCTTCAGCTTCATTCTAGAGGTTTTTCCAGCTTTCAATGGAAGTTTTAATTTCCTGGATATCTGTTTGAATCAGTTTCATGCATTCCAGTTCTTTTCTATATTGTTCAGTCAGGGTTTCCATTAATTTACTACGCTCCTCTATTTTTTTCCAGTGTTGTTTAGATGTGCTAACAATTCTTTCATTATTGTTCTCATATCATTTTTTCTCTGAGACATTATTTCTGATCTGATGTCTTCTATGGCTTGATAAAATTGTTTCTTTAGTTCAGCTGGTACCATTTTACAAATTTTAGGTGTAAGACTTCTAAGCTCTTCTGTGTTGATGTTTCCTGGACTTGTTCTGGGTGAAGTAGAGGTCTGCAAGTGCATGTTTCTCTTTTGTTTTGTCATTTTCAGAGATGCAGAGGTTCCCTGGAGCTCAGCCTCACTCCCAGAATGATGTTGTAGTAGTGGGGCAAAGACCCAAAGGTCCTCGGTGCTCAGTGTGACTTCTTGATGGTATGTGCCAGTGGACTGCGATCCCCAATGCTCCCACATCTGTCCAGGGCTCAGGTGTCTCCCACTCAGGGGTTCCCAAAGCTGTCTGGGTTTCAGCTGTGTTTCTACCGGGGTGTAGTAGGGGGCAGGGAATGGTCACCATGGCTCCATACACTACCCCTATCCAGCCTGGTTCCCACAACAGAGGGTCGTGGCTGTAAGTATGTAGTCACTGAGGTCCCTGAAGCTGTCTGAGTTTCAGTTCAGCTCTCCTGAGGTTGCGGGGTGGGGGCAGGAAGGGGCATCCCAGGCCCTTGAGGTTGTCTGGGGCTCCCCCTGGATCCAAAGCTTGTGGGGCAGTGACAGGGTTGGCTCACCTGTGTTTCCAAAGCTGCCTAAGGTTCAGTTCAGCTCCAATGGGCAGTGGGCGGGGAGTGGCTTCCAAGCCCTTACGGCTGTCCGCGGTTCTACCTGGTCCCAGCTCATGGAGGAGAGGTGACGGTGGCTCACTGGCATTCCCAAAGCTGTCTGAGGTTCATTTTCTTTTTCTTTTTTGCTTGTTTGTTTTTGTTTTTTTGTTTTTTTCCGGTACCAGGAATCGAACTCACGACCTCGTGCTTGCCAGGCAGGCGCTGTGCCGCTGAGCTAGATCCCCAGCCCCTCATTTTCTATATTTTGTCATTGTTATTATCATGAATGTGAGTTAGTCCTGCAAACTGAACTGGAGGCTTTGCATGGATTAAGCACATACTCTTCCACTGAGGTATACCCTCGGACACCTTTCAACCGTGATTGGATGTAGATCTACCCTTGTATCCTCTCTAAATATTTATGTTTCAAAGGTCAGCATTTACATGATATTGTTATGTGCATGGCTTCACAATGTATTTTAACTATGGTTTTTATTCAGTCTTGCACTTTATCCAACATACTAAGGATGAAATTTTCTAACATACTAACATTGCAATCTTTGAATATTCTGATATGGGTCTGGCTTACTTAACCCATTGACTTTTGTACTTTCATGTGTTTTAAGTTATTGATATTCCCAAGTTTTGATTTTCCTGACTTTTCATGTTGGTTTTGTTTCATTTTAAAGAACTGCCTTTACAATTAGTTCTAGTGGTGATGATCTCCCTAAGCTTTTGTTTGTCTGGGGGAACATTCTGATTGTTTCTCATCTATGAAGACAGTTTTGTTGGGTAAAATATTCCTGGCCTAAAAAATTCTCTGTAGAAATCCACTGATAGGTGTATTGACTCTTTTGTATGTGATATTTGTGCATTTGTTGCTGTCAAAATTTTGCTTTGTTTTTACTTTTTGATAACTTAGTTTGTGATTTGATGGACTCCTCTTTGGATTGAATTTCATTGGAGAATTTTGTGCTTCTAATTTTTTTCTTCTCTTTTTGAGACAGGGTCTTGCTATGCAGTTCCTGCTGGCCATGAGCTCACTTTGTTGCCCAGGCTGGTCTCAAACTCACAAGGATCCTCCCACCTCAGCCTCCCAAGTGCTGGCATTACAGGCATGTGTCACCATGCCCAGCCTTGTGCTTCTAATTTTGGATGTAGGCATCTATATCCAGAGTAGTTACATTTTCGGTTATTATTCTGTAAATATGCTCTTTCTGTCCTGTTTTCTTTTGTTCTTGCAACTGCTGTAATACAAGAATTTGGCTTCCTGATGATGTTCCATGATATCCATAGTTTCTAAAGAAATTCTTTTTCATTTTGGAACCCTGAGTAGCTCAGTAAATGAGTTGCCTTCCATGTTAGGTATAAAACTGTTGAAAACCAGATTCATTTTTCTTGTTTGATGCTACTGTCTCCATTTTCTTTTGATTTGTTAGTTGAGTTATTGTATTCTTCCCCTCTAGGATTATTTGCTGGTAATTTTTCCTTTTTTTGGTAGTACTTGGTGATGAGCCATGGCTTTTCCACTGAAATACAAGTGCAGTCCTTTTTAACATTTTCAGTTTTGAGGAGGGATGTTGTTAAATTGCCCAGGCTTGGTTCACATTGTGATTCTCCTTCTTCAGCCTTGCAGGGTGCTGGGATAACAGGCTTGTGGCCACTTGCCTGGCCTTTTTACTGTTTCTTTGTTTGTATTTTTGCCACCTCTCCTTGTTTTTGTGGATTATTTTCCAAATTGCATTAACCTTTTATATTACTATGTTCTTATAGTTCAGTGAACGTTTTCTGAATTCTTTGCCAGTCATTTCATCAATCTCTGTTTCTTTGGGGTGCATTACTGGAGCTTTATGAGTTCACTTTGGAGGAGAGTTGATTTCCTGATTCGTAGTTGTTGTGCTCCTGCATTGGTGTCTGTGCAGCTCCCTCTGCTGGCCTTTCCAGGTGATCTATGACAGGGTAGAGAAAAGGACCCGCTAGGGACAACCCCAGGCAGCCAGAACCCACGTGGAGTTCTCTAGTTGTCTGGGCATCTGCCTTTGCTCTGGGATGAGGTGGGCTTGCTGTGTGGCTTGCACTGTCCAGGGAGAACACTGGCAGAGTTGTGGGCAGTGTTCTGCAGTGGCTTCAGATCAGGCCAGTCACAGGTTACTTTCTCTGTCCAGACAATTCCCGTGCTTGAGATGTGCTGTGAGACAGGTTTCCAAGGTGGAGGTGAGATTGAGCAGTGTTTTTCTTTGGATCCAGAGCAGACTTATCTTTCAAAGTAGATTTATCTATGGTTTATCTGTCAGGGTAGAACTGATTTGATTTTTCAAGTTCATTACTGTTTGTTTTCCCAAGATCATTGCTTGCATAAAATGTAGGAAGAAAGGAACCTTTCTGCCTGGGAATCACTGAGAAATTTGGGGGTGAATAGATCTACTGCTTGATTTCTTAGATCAAACCAAATTATTTCTTTTCATCTCTGGTGCATACAGAAGTGAGAAACTGCCTGGATGGGGTCAGTGGGAATATTTTAGTGGGGAGTGTAGTTGCTGCCAGACTCTAAAAAAAATATCTAAAGCACCTAAGTGTCCTGGAAGGTCCCTTATATGTTCCTAAGCAGAATTATATCTCTGAGTTGGTATAGACATTTTCATGAAATGCTCCTCATGGAATAATCTTACTGGGCTCCCCTATGAAGGTATCCAGAAATCTGTCTAATGTTGCAGAGTCCAAAGCAGCACATGTTCCTTTTTACTTGGTTTATGGCATATCATGTGTGCCAGAGTAGGGAGGTGAAAACATGACCAGGTCATTCCCCCGTGTGAGTGCTTAGTACAGTGTAGGAACAAAAACAAACAGATTCGTGAATGAGGGACGAGGAGTGGTTAGAGTGAGTTCATGGTGATGTTCTAAATCTCAGAACAGGACATGAAAGCATCACAAGATGAAAGCCAGAGGCATTTCAGCAGAGTGCTTGGGCTACTGTTGAACAGATGAACACTGCATGTTATGACGAGAAAATGAAATAAAAATTAAAATGATCGTCATCATCCTCCTTCTGATACCTGACAGAGTCCATGTAGGTGAATTGTCAGTTCTACTTGAGGGCTTTTGAGTCCTCAGAGGGCTACAAAAAGATGCAAAAATCCTGCTAGATGTAGAGTAAAGCAAGCAGCCACGCCTATCAATGGCAGAGCTGCTTGTGCGCAGCCCTTCCGCTGTCAGGGAGAGGGTCAGGGTGAAGGACCTTTCAGTCTTTCAAAGCTGGGTTGCAAGCGCAGAGCTTTAGGTGTTGGGAAGTTAAGTCCAAATGTTGCATCTGGAAGAACGTCACAACTACAACCTTTATCCCCACTTATTTCCATTTAATCTTCGTGAAATCTCAAAGTCCAAAATTCATCAAATGACTTTCACCAGGACAAAGGTCCCAAAGTGTTCTTATCTGGCCAGCACACCAATAGGTAACTCATCAAATGCAAGTCATTAGTTATTATTCTGAAGTGCACTCACCAGTGCTGGGTGTAATCTCTGTTATGCACATAGGAAACCACGCCCTCCTCTGAGGACAGGTTTTGTGACTGTGCTTTATCCTCCCACTGCACTGTACTGCAGCTGAGAGTCCGAGCAGCTGGGTGGCTGCGGGCTGCAGTCCCCATGGCTCCCGCACGTTCGCCTGTCCCCCTCCCTCTGTGCCTGTGCCTGCTGCTGGCATCCGGCTTTGCCCAGGCAGGCAGGCTGCTGGTGGTGCCCATGGACGGGAGCCACTGGTTCACCATGCGCTTGGTGGTGGAGAAGCTCATCCAGAGAGGGCATGAGGTGGTGGTGGTCATGCCGGAGGTGAGTTGGCAGCTGGGACAGTCACTGAATTTGACAGTAAAGACTTACTCCACTTCCTACACCTTGGAGGACTTGGACCGGAATTTCAAGCGTTTTGCTGAGACCCAGTGGAAAAATCCAGAGAGAAGTATGTTGTCTGCATCAATGGGTTCAGTTGCTGAATTTTTTGACTTACTGCTTTCACATTGTAGAAGTTTGTTTAAGGACAAGAAATTAGTGCAATACCTACAGGAGAGTTCTTTTGATGCAGTGTTTCTGGATCCCTTTGATACATGTGGCCTTATTGTTGCCAAATATTTTTCGCTTCCATCTATCATTTTTGCCAGAGGAACACTTTGCCATCACCTTGAAGAAGCTGCGCAGTGCCCTGCTCCTCTCTCTTATGTTCCCAGACTTCTCTTGGGTTTCTCAGATGCCATGAGTTTTGGGCAGAGGGTGTGGAACCACATCTTCCATTTTGGGGAGCATCTGTTTTGCCCTTATTTTTATAGAAAAACCTTCGAAATGGCCTCTGAAATTCTCCAAATGCCCGTCACAGCATATGACCTCTTCAGTCACACGTCGATTTGGTTGCTACGCGGTGACTTTGTTTTAGACTATCCCAAGCCCGTGATGCCCAACATGGTCTTCATTGGTGGAATCAACTGTCATGAGGGAAAGCCCTTGCCTCAGGTACGTTCTGTGTCTCCTTCGGCAGATGAAGGATAATCTCGGTTTGCAGTGTAAAGAAAAGAAATCCCACTGACCCGTTCTTTGTCATTTATAGTCATTTGCTTTGGCATTTCTTTCTGGCTTAATGAAGTTTTTTGCCAATTCATTGACTGTTTGTTAGCAAACTTTAAAAGCTGCCCTCCTTGATGGATATGTGTAGAACATGACATACTTGTACATCATTCCTGGTCTAAGACAGAAGAATGTTTTTAAAATAGGTAAATAAAAGAAGATATGAAGTTTTTCTTTTTACCAATCCTATGCTACCTCCTTTTGGAATGCACTATTAACAATTTTCTATTCTTATTTGCAATGTGTTGAAATTAGTTTATATAAATATATATACACATATATACACATACACACACATATATATTTCTAGTGCAACATTTCATTGTACTTTATTAAGTAAAATGCAATGAGAAAATCTATTTTTGTTCTTTATCATTTTATAAAAATTAAAATTTCCTAACCTAGCAATGAGAGAATAGCAAGTTAATACACTATGCATCATTATCTGCAAAGTAGTCACTCAGAGCGCAAGGCATAATCCAAAGAGCACCAGAAAAATATACCAGACCAAAACTTTCTTTTCAATAAACTAAGCTAGACTAGTAGTAGAAATAAAATAAGTTAGCATATATTAAAATATTTTTAAACAACGGAATATGAAATTTGTGGAAGTATTTAGGACATCACGTTAAGTGCCATAAGTCAGACATATTCTCAAATATCACATATCTCACATAAGAAATACTTTATACAAATGTATACATTCTAAGCTAGAAGGCATATACATGTTCTTACATCATCTTTTTATTTGCCAATAAACTGTGCATGTCTTCCTAGGCCAATATTTGTAGACTTGATGTATTCTTTTAATAATTGCACTGGTCTTTATATTAATAGCACTTATTTTTGAGTCAATCAGTAATGGTTCATAGTTAAGGTTCTTTACTTTTGTTTTTGTGAACAGAAGTGTATTAACCACTCTTAAATGTCTTCTTTACCTTCATGTATTTCCATATGCCTGGTGTTATCTGAGCAGTCTGATGGACTGCTTGACTTTCTGAGTCAAATGGTGTCTCCTATTCCCTTTTAATACACTTTAGAATCAGCTTTCAAAAGCTTGAACAACCTCGCTGTTTGATCAGTAGTGTAGGCAGATGGTAGCTTTTCTGTTCCCTTTCCAGATCTAGCTAGTGTCCAACTTTGTAAGTTTCATGTGACATTTAGGGAAAGATGTAAACATACAGACAGTGAGGCATGTGGGGCCCCAAATAGCCATGAGCAAAAGAGAACCAGTGTGAGACACCCCATTTAACACAGTTTGCTGTATGTGCTGAAAATATTTGTCTGGGCCTGTTCTTCAGGTTTGCTATGTAGACTTTTCATTTTGGGGGAGTCAGATTGGTTCCATTTTTGTTGAATAATTTCTGGATACCTTCCAAACCTAAGATATGGAACCATGTTTTCCATGTTATGCTTTATAGTTTTGAACTCCTTCAAAGGGGATAGTATTTTTGCAATAACTTTGTACTAACAGTGTAGGGATCTGCTTTTCTTTATGCACTCGTAGATAGTCAGTTGTCCCAAAGCCTTTCAATACTACTTCCATCTCTGTCCATCCAAGTGAAATGCATGTGCCAGCGTGGTGAGGAAGAGCCCACTGCAAACTCAGTTGTGGGAAGCTGAGGTAGACGGATCCCAGGTTCCTGGCCACCCTGGAAAACTTAGTGACTGAGTGAGACCCTGTCTCAAAATAAAAATGAAAATAAAATTCCTGAGGGTTTAATTCAGTGCAAGGTACCTGGGTTCAATTTCCTGTACCAGAAAACCAAAGCCCCAAACAAAGCAACACATCTGTATCATGCTTTTGCTGGCCACCTTCTTTGCACCTGCTTCTGAGCTCGCAGTGTTGTTCCCGACTTGACTTCCTCATGCTGCCGTGCTCTGCTTTGATTAAGCAGCTTTGTAGTAAGATTTAATACCTTAAAGGACAGACTCCGTATTCTTTATCTATTTGAATTTTTATTTTGAGTCTCATGATGTATGACCCTTCAAAATTGTTTGTTGAGTTCCACAAAAAGATCTAACAGCTTGGGCTTTGTTACTTTGTCATGAAACGTTTTCATTCACTTGAGGAAAGCTGACATTCTTTGTTTTTGTTTTCTTATTCAGGAAGATGTACTCCTTTCTACTTATTGAGATCTTATCTTGATTCCTGTCATTACAAATTTATACTTTATTTTGTCTTTCATCTTAAAATATTTCTAGGCATTGTATTATTTTTTCATGGACGATTTTCCTTTTTTGAAATGATTATATGTAATTAAGGAACATCTTTTTCATATTTATTTTGAATCTGCTTATATTCCCAATTTTTCTTTTTGTTTTTATGGTTTCTTAGGTATGCAACATCATGTGTAACAATTCCATCCCCTGCCACCTTTACTGCTTTGCTTGTTGGAGTGTATACCTCCACCATATTCTGCACTATTGCTGCTGGCCTTGGCTATTGGATATGGATTCATCCACATACAACTGAAAAAGTCTTGGCAAATGAAAAAGTAGTACTGTTGGTAGAGACATAGTAGCTGAAATCTGGTGAATCATCTGCTATTTTATCTCAGTTTATTATTTTACTGGAGGTGACTAACTGTTTTAAAGTGCTGTTTTGGCTTTTGTACATTGAAAAATACTGTGTAACAGAGTCAGTTTCTCTCAGGTAATGGCATATGATTGGTGAAAGGCCTTCTCAGCCAGCTGTTGGGAAAGTGAAATAGTGGTGTTTTTCAAAAACCTTGGAGACTGGTATTTTAGTGGTGTCACTGCTAGTGTTGGCTTTCTGCTCTTGCAAGACCAAGCAAGGAGTTGAAGTTGCAGAACCCCGAGCACTTATTTACTGAGGAGCTTTGTTCCCCTTTACCCTCCATTAGTAATATCAGAACAGTCACCAGGCAGGTCCCACCTTGCCCCGCTGTGTACCCAAGGTGGGGCCCTATAGCTTCCTGAAGCAAGAGTGAGTCCAAAGTGGCTCCCTGCAACCCTACAGGGTTTAGAGATACAGACACCATATAATGGTTTATATTACCAGTCTATAGAGATATCCATAAAATATGACACAGGTTGAACCTTTAGACTTTTATGTATGCTTGCTTCCTATATTAATATTTTAAAAAGAAATAACTATGACAAGGTTAAGTACATGTATATGTATTTAAAGTAAAAGTACAGTTAAATTCTCACAGAAGATTTAGAGTTGAAAAGAGTCCTTTGATTAATTACTCGGATACAGCAAAACCAGTTTTCCTTGAAAGGGCTCTGGAGCGTGTGCATTTCTCAGTCGGTGTTTCTGAGGAGCTGACAGTGTCTGGGAGGGACCAGCGGTGTTGGAGTTGCTGTGAAACAGGTGTCATGGCTGAGAAGGAAACTGTGGTGATGGAGAGTGTGGCTGCATGTGTGTTTCAGGTCTTTGTCTCTTTGAGGTGTCTCAGGTCCTGTGTAGGGGATTTTATTCTATTTGCCTTAATTTTCTCACTGGTACCATTTTGCAGAATGTAATGATCACATTCACAGTGGGGACGTGGTACATGTACACAGCACATCTTCATTCCTCTATATTCTCTCCCCCACTCCCTTCCTCCTCCCTCCCCCCATCTCTTGGCTCCCCTTAAGGAAAGGGACTTTAACGATGGTCTGCCATAAGATAACAACTTTATGTGGGTCCAGAGGAATAACATTCAAGAACGGGATTAACTGCATTAGTCAGGATGGCACATGTTATCCAGGACAACATGAGAACAGTTTCTGGGAAAATCGCAGTCACTCCCAGCATTTTGCAGTGATTGGTGGGTTACAGTAGAGTTGGTGACTGGGTTCTCATGGAAGGTCCCAGTTCCCATGTATAGCTCTGGGCAGCCTTAGCTTTGGATCACTGAGGTGGGGTCCAGGTAGACAGCAGCAAAGGATCTGTGCTTCTTCCACTTCTCTCATGTTATGGCTCCATTCCAAAACTCCAGATTCATATTGAGCCATTTGTGTGTAAATTCTAGGCTTCCCACCAGGGTCATTTCTTGCAATTTATACTTTGTTGGCAGTACTTGAGATGGAAACCAGGACCGTCGCACCTGGCCACATCCCCAGCCTGCTTTATTATTATTCCTTTTGGACAGCGTCTTGCTAAGTTCCACATTTCCCAGGCTGGGCTTGAACCGCATTGCCCTGCCAGAGTGCTGGGATGGAGGAGTGAGTGAGCTGCCATGCCTGGCTCTTTCTTGTAGCTTTTATCCAGCTTTCAAACAAGCATGAAGGAGAGCCTATTGTGTAATGAACACCCATGTGTCCTTCCTTAGGGAAAACAGTTTTAAATATTCTCCTGCAGTGATTTTTACATATACTTTTTCTCTCTCACTAAAAAAAGCAAACTTGGCTCTACCTTTGTGAATAAAATTCCCCATAGTCCTAAGTATGTACATATAGTTGTCAACTGTGCAGGTCTTTTTGTGCCTTGGTTCAACTTAAGCCTATATTGGTAATTATTTCAAATGGAGGTTGTAACTGAGTTCCCCAGTAATTAGTATGAGTGAATGGCAGTGACTTGGGGTGTTGGTGCTGTGTCCTGCTGTTTCCCTGTATTCATTCATTACATAAAACATTGTTAGTAGAGTGCAGAAGATTTCCTTAGAAAGATCTTCCATTAGGCAGATCATGTCATCCGCAACAGTGTCCGTTCTTTCCTTCCTTGTTGGGTGCCTTGTATTTCTTCGTCTTGCCTAATTGTTTTGGAAAGAACTGTCAGTAGAGTGTTGAACAGATGTGGTGAGAGTGATGATCCTTGTGTTTGTTACCTTAGAGAAAGGAGTTCGATTTTTCACCGTTAAATATAAGCAATTTTAGCTACAGGATTCTCCTGTGTTCTTTACTTGGTTGAGGTACATTTCTCCCTTAATTAGTTTGTTTAGAAATGTGTTGATTCCTGAAATAATGCTGAATCAAATGAAGCAGGTTCTGTATATCTGAAAAATAAGAAAGTACTTTTCTGTGTTAAATGAGATAATCATCTGCATAATGTCCTTCATTTCATGAATGTGACATACCACATTTATTGACTCGGGTGTATTTAACCATCCCCGTGTCTCAGGGAGGAATCCCATTTGGTCCCGGTGGATGACCCTTTGAATGTATTGTTGAATTTTTCTGTGATAGTTTTCCGTTGAACACATTGCTTGTGTTCATCAGGATACAGTTGTATAATTTTCTTTCTTTTTTTCCAGTGCGCATTTCTGTTTGACTTCGGCAAAGTGCTGGCTTCATCAGAAGTGTGTGGGAGTGTTTCCTGTCTTTGCTTTTCAGAAGAGTTTGAGAAGGGGTGGCCCTCTGTGATTTTCCCTCCCTGCGTGGCTCCTCTAGCTCTTCTTTGAATGCTTAGTAAAAATTAGACATAAAGCTATCATTTCCTCAGATGATTTTTGTTGCACAGTTTCTATTACTGTTTCAGTTTCTTTATTCTTAAGTTGATCTTTTTGATTTCTTCATGATTCAATCTTGACAGGTTGAACATTTCTGGGAACTGATCCATGTCTTCTGTCACTTGTTTAATTATCTTATAATTGCTGATATGTGTTATAATCTCCAAGTCCTTTTGTATATCTGAGTCATTGGTATTTATATGTTTTGTTTCTCTTCTGATTTCATTTATTTTATTCTTCCTTTTCATTGTTTAGTCTCGCCGCAGGCTTGTCGACTTTGCATGTGTGTTAAAAAATACCAGCTCTTGCATTTGATGTTTGTAAATCTCTAGTTTTTATTTCATTTCTTCCTAACTATTTTAAAATTTCTATTAATTCTAGGATTAGTTTATTCAGTTCTTCTTTCTCCTCTATTTTTTTTTTCATTGATGGTGATTAAACCTGGCACTATTGCATTGATCTCTAATCCCAGTGCTGTTATTTTAAGACAAAGTCTAGATGAGTTCCCCAACTGGGCTCCAACTTGTGACCTTTCTGCCTCAGTCTCCTAGAGTGCTGAGATCACAGTCATGCACCACCAAGTCCAGCTTTATTCTTCTTTCAGTAGTGCGGGGATATATTTTCATTTTTATTAACAGAATTTTTCTTTTTCATAGGTATCTATAGCTGGAAAATGACGTCTTGGAGCTTTTATGTCCTGTCTGTTTTGTTGTGTTGTGTTTCAAATTTAATTTGTTTTAACATCTTTCTTCATTGTCCTTTTCACTTTTTTCCAGGACCCATAGCCTGGTCAAGAAACATATATTCATGACTATGTGAATTACTTGTAATTTACTCTATATTTACATCTAGTTTTATAGGACTTTGATCAGAAAACATTAGCTATATTATGCAGTACTTCAATTTTCTAAGCTTTTTTTGTGCCTCAGTGAATGGTCTATTCTGGACAATGTTGCATGATGCATTGAGAGAAGTGTATATCCTATTGCTATTGAATGGAATGTCCCATATGTCTGTAGTGTCCATTTGAGTGAATGTGTAGTTCAATCCCAATTTCCATATTACTTTTCTGTTGGGATGATGAACCATTTTGAAAATGAGGCATAGACGTCCCCTGTTGTTTCCTGTAATGTCTCTGTCCTTCTCATCCTCTACTTCAGATATTTAGATGCTCTGTGTTAGGTGCATGTCTATTTTGATTTGTAAATAATCTTACTAAATAGACCAATCCCTTTATCATTATACAGTCTTCTTTGTCTCTTTATGCAGGGAATGACTTAAGATCCATTTTATCTGAGAGATTACAGCTTCCCCTGCATTTGTTCATTAACCTTGTGTTTTTTCCTCCTCTTACTTTCAGTTTCTGTGTCTCCTTGAAATGAGGTTATTTCTTCATGGAAGCATGCAATTGGATCTTTTATAAAATGCGATCCATGTATGTCTTCTTTCAGAGTTTAATGCATTTAAATTCAAAATTATTATCAATAGATAAGGACATATGTCTTCCATTTTTCATCCTTTTGCTCTGGTTGTTTTGTAGATCCTTTTCTCTAAATCTTCCTTTGTCACAGGGTCTGGCACATAGTCCTGGATCCTGCCTTAATGCATATGTTCTACTGTAGTTTGCTGGGAAACGATGCAGAGAACCTGGGCCAGAGCTACTCGGGCATCAGAGCCGTGGTGACTCAGGATGGCTGCAGTGAGGTCCAGCTGGAGCCCTGCACTGTGAGTCGGGCAGGGAAGCTGTCACTACCCCAGGCAGGCAGGGGTGCTTGTGAGCTCATCTCGTGACTGGGCCACCATGCTCTAGTGTCAGGTGTGGTAGCTGCCTGGGCTCCGCTGTCCGAGGAAACACCTGTGTAGCCATGAGTCAGGTGGAGCTCCTGGCTGAGTGCAGCAGTGGCTTCCTGTGACACTGAACGAAGCCGTGAAACCTGGCCAGGCAATACCGCTCTTTGGAATCTGCACTTGGCAAAGGTGTAGCCTGTGCTCTAAGATTCAAAAGAGTCGTTCCTTGGGGAAATGTGACGTGGGTTACACTGCTGAAGACTGCACAGTTTGCAAGCCCTGCCTTTCCTGGTGGGGTCTTGACTGCCTTAGGCAGAATCAGCTGAACTGTTGGCAACCCAGGTCGGGTAGCGGTAGCCCTGTGCTTTCTGAAATGCACCAAGGTCAGTGTTTGTCCATCTGAGTGTGGTTACTGGCCCTGCATTTTTACTGCATGGGGTCTGGTTCTTGACCACCTGTGTGAAGCTGCTCTGATTCATTGGATTCTCTGAAATCAGAGAAGTGGGAGCGCTCTCTTCTGGGCAGGATCACCGTGTGGGCAGTGATCCTGGGGGGGCAAAGGACAATGAGGGAGCGAGGTGGACAAGGCTCACCTCTGTGCCTCCTCTCACAGCCACCTCAGACACGCATTTGGGTAATGCCTTAGGCGGACATCTCCGGGCAGAGCCTTCCGCCCCATGAGAGCGGCAGCGAGCTGCGGCCGAGGTCTGCATGCTGCTCACGGTGGCACTGCTTCCGTTCTTGGTGTCTGCCCGCCTGTCTTCTACCTGTGCAGTTCTCACTCCTGTTCCCCAAGAGGCGAGACCAGAGTGAGCATGCTGGAAGTGTCTAGGGAATGCTGGGACAGCTGTGTGAAGGCCTCAGTTCCCTTTAGACTGTGGGTCCAGGTAAAGCCCCTGTCTTTGTTATTTTTCTCTTGTTAATGAGACAAAATAACTACTATCAAAATTAAGGGAGGAAAGATTTATTCAGCTCACAGCTTGTGAAGGTTTCAGTCCAGAATCAACTGGCTCCATCATAGGGTGGCATAGCACAGGGGCAACAGTTCAAGGTGGGAGAAGAGAACAAAAGCAGCACTAGGAAAAGGTGAGGGGGAAAAGAAACCTTTTTTCCTCCCTCATATTGTAAGCAGAATACCTCCACCCCCAGGGAGGGTGTAGCCCTCACACCCTCTCCATGCCCTCCTCTTGCACAGGATGAGGATGTTTACAAAGTGAGGATCCTGGCTCCTGCTGAGTTGAACGTCTAAACTTCCCAGGTGCACACAATCTATCCACCATTTCAGGCCCTTTGTGTGGAGTGATGCAAATTTGGGGAGAGGAAGTTGGCTTTATAACTTTTCAAACTGGGTTTCATCAATGTCTATGCCCACAGGGTTGGCTGAGGTCTATGTGGTACTGATCAAGTGTCAAACTTTAAGAGGACTCCAAGGGTTTAGAACTAAAAGAAGAAACCTGCGATGACTTACAGAGTCATCATAACAGTGCTGCCCATCCATGGCAGGCATGCTCAGGAAACACAGTTGATGCCCATGAGGAGTCAGGGCTCAGGGCCTTGCAGTGATTTCTTGGGACCTGGGTGGCCCGTTTTGTTCTGAGAAAAGATTCCTGGCTCATGTGAACAGAACATCTAAACTTTGTTGTTTCACAATCTGTGGTACTGGAAACTTAACTCAAGTATGCTTTGCCTTTCAATCTTTGTGATATTGCAAAGTCCAAATCAGTTGCATATCTCTTTAGCTTCACCATAGGCCAGGTTATGTTACTTTATCAATAATGACAGACTGTCTTTGATGGGAAATGTACTAGTAGGAAAGCCAGCAAATGAACCTAGTTAATCATTAGCTGCTTTGAGTATATCATTTTCCGTGAGTGTTATTTTTCATGTATCAATATGTGAATCTCTGCCCATTCTGTGGCAGGTTTAGTGCCTGTACTTATTTGACCCACGGGATTACGTGGGCTGTGTCTGTGCCTCTGGGTGGCTCTGGGCTGCAGTCCCCATGGCTCCCGCATATTCGCCCGCCCTACTCCCTCTATGCCTTTGTCTGCTGCTGGCATCTGGCTTTGCCCAGGCAGGCAGGCTGCTGGTGGTGCCCATGGACGGGAGCCACTGGTTCACCATGCGCTCGGTGGTGGAGAAACTCATCCAGAGAGGACACGAGGTGGTTATGGTTGTGCCAGAGACCAGCTGGAAACTGGGACAGTCACTGAATTTCACAGTAAAGATTTATCCAACTTCTTACACTCTGCAGGAGTTGGATCATTCATTTCAGTACTTCTCTGACACTCAGTGGAAAACTCCGGAGCTAAGTATATATTCTCTTACAACAGGTTCACTGAAACGTTTTATGGACATCACCTTTTCACGTTGTGGGAGTTTGTTTAATGCACAGAAAGTAGTCGAATATTTAAGAAAGACTCCTTTTGATGTGGTGTTTATGGATTCCTCTGATGTGTGTGGCTTAATTGTTGCCAAATATTTTTCACTGCCATCTGTGGTCTTCACCAGGGTAGTACTATGCCATCTTCTTGAAGAAGGTACGCAGTGCCCCTCTGCTCCTTCTTATGTTCCCAGACTTTTCTCAGCGCTCCCGGATGCCATGACTTTCAAGGAGAGAGTGCAGAATCGTTTTACCCACTTAGAGGCATGTTTATTTTGCAATTATTTCTATTAAAATGCCTTAGCAACTGCTCCTGAGATTCTCCAAATGCCTGTTATCACATACGTTCTCTTCAGCCAGACTGGGGATATAGCTCAGTGGCATAAGTGCTTGCCTGGCAAGCCTGAGGTCATGAGTTTGATTCCCGGTACCAAAAAACAAAGCAAAACAAAACAAAACAAAACCCCAAAACTATCTCTTCAGCCAAACTTCGATTTGGTTGCTATGTGGTGACTTTGTTTTTGACTATCCCAGACCTCTGATAACCAACATGGTCTTCGTTGGTGGAACCAGCTGCCATCAGGGAAGGCCCTTGCCTCGGGTACGTTCTGTTTCTCCTTCGGCACCTTTAGGGTATCAAAATTGCACATTAATTACACAGCTTCCTTCCTAAACTGTGATATGTCACTCACATTTGTCTTTCTGATTCATTGAGTTGTTTTCCTGCAGTTTATTCAACTGCAGGCTCGCAAACTTCATCAAGCAGCCTTTGTTTATGTGACTGTATATACAATTGGTTGAAGTGTATATGCCTTCCAGATCATTTTATTAAATACTGTTTTTCTCAAAAATGCCAGAAAAAACTGTATTTTATGGCAGTTGTATGTTTCTACCTATGGGAAAGTGCTCTACAAAATGTTTGTGCATGCCTTCCAAATTTTGAAATTAGAACACAGGTATGTGTATATCTCACTGAAAATTTCACATAACTGTGAGTAACATACAGTGTAAAAATACAGTAGACATACTTCTCTTTACCTTGAAATTTCCACTTTCTCATATTAATAGACACATTCACAGGACAATATTTAAACGTTTCCCATGTTTAATAATTTTGTTAAAATTTTTCTCTTTACACCTTTTTTAAAATCAGCAAGTGGTGAGAAGTACTTAAACTTTTTCTACTTTTTGCTTTTCTGAGTGGAACTTATATTAAACAGCCTTAGCTGTTTTCTTTGCATTCAAATGTTTCAGTGATTTCTTTTTTTTTTTTTTTTCCTCCGGTACCGGGAACCGAACTCACGACCTTGCACTTGCCAGGCAGGGGCTTTGCCGCTGAGCTAAATCCCCAGCCCTCAGTGATTTCTTTATTATGCCAATAGTCTGAAGTTGTTGGGATTAATGATGCGCACATATTGCTCTCTTTAAATATTTTTTTTATTTTAAAGATGATGAAAAACAATAAGAATGATACAAAACTTCAAAACAAGATGATAAGAAATTAGTAATGGTTATTATATTACATATTGTTATTTTCAAATTAGTTGCTCAGATTACCAGATAAAGTTTTGTAAGATTGATCAAACAATATAGCTCACAAGAGTGCGGCATCGCCTGCCTAGCATGCACCGCTCTGCGGTTTGAGGGCGAGAGGCTGGGGGAGGGCAGTGGAGCCGGCGCCACCGCCATGTTGGGTCTGAGGTGGCTGCTATAGGCGCCTACTGAGCAAGCGGCAGTGAGGAGCGGCGATAAAGGCGTGGGATCTGCCTCTCTGCGAGTGGCCTGGAGCCCCGGGGAACTCCTTACATGGGCAGCAAGATCAGCCTCATCTCTAAGGCAGAGATCCACTAGGAAGGCATCCTCTACACCGTCGACACTGAGAACGCTACCGTAGCTCTCCCCAAAGTTCGATCCTTTGGTACAGAAGACAGGCCAACAGATCATCCAATCCCACCTCCAGATGGAGTCTTTGAATACATTACATTCCGTGGGAGTGATATTAAAGATCTCACTGTGACCCCAAAACCACAGTGTTCTTTGCCTCAGGACCCAGCTATTGTTCAGTCTTCATTAGGGTCATCTGCTTCATCATTCCAGTGAGTGGGTTCCTGTGGACCTTTTGGCAGGATGCTGAAATACAGCCAGTTCAGTCCAAGTTCATTGGTTGGGCAGCAGTTTGGTGCTGTTGGTGTGGCTGGAAGCTCCTTGACATCCTTTGGATTAGAAACGTCAAACAGCGGGACCTTATCCCAAAGTAGTGCAGTTGGATCTGCCTTTACACAGGATGCAAGATCTATAAAATCACAGTTATCTCAAGGTCGTTCAAGCCCTCAGTTAGACCCTTTGAGAAAAAGCCAACCATGGAGCAAGCAGTACAAACCCCCTCCGCCCACTTACCTGCTCCAGCACCTGTTGGGAGAAGGAGCCCTGTATCAGCCAGGCCTTTGCCATTTACCAGCCAAAAAGCAATAGAGAATTAAGAGCACAGGCGAGCTGAAGTACACAAAGTTTCAAGGCCAGAAAATGAGCAACTCAGAAATGATAGCAAGAGGCAAATAGTTCCAGGTGCTCCAATCAAATTTGAGAAAGACTTTGACTTGGAAGGTGCAAATGCCCAGTTTAACAAAGAGGAGACTGACAGAGAATTTCATAATAAATGTAAATTAAAAGAAGATAAACTTGAGAAACAAGAGGAGCCTATAAATGGTGAAGGTAAGGGAGACTCTGGAGTTGATACCCAAAACAGTGAAGGAAATGCTGATGAAGAAGACTCATTTGGACTAATTGCTACTATGACAAAACTAAATTTTTCTTTGTTAATATTTCTTGTGATGATAATAGAGAACAGAGACCAACCTGGGCTGAAGAAAGGCGATTACATGCTGAGACTTTTGGGATTCCAGTCTGCCCAAACCATGGCAGGGAAGGGTACAGAGGAGGTAGAGGAGGTCTTGGTTTCTGTGGTGGCAGAGGACGTGGTGGTAGCAGAGGTGGTACCTTTACTACTCCTCAGGGATTTCGTGATGGACTCAGAGGAGGTCGTGGAGGAAGGGAGTTTGCAGATTTTGAATACAGGAAAAGCACAACTTTTGGACCCTAAAAGGTTGGGTTGTCATACTGCTTTCTGAAAGAAAGAAGACAAAGTTGCTGCATAGTCTTCAAACAGGTCTTTGAAAATGGGTGAATTTGTAGCTCTTCATGGTCCTGAAAATTGGCTTCAGTCTTTGTGAGGAATGAAGAAGTGAATTTGCTGTATATTTGTCACCAGCACTGGGTTTTGTTTATTTTTCTGCTTAATTTCAAAGACATAATACAGCTACTTTTGGGGGAAGGAAGGCTCATCTTTAGAAATGAGCATTAAATATATTTGAAATAGCAGAAGGTTAAGTAATTTCCTATGTATATTTGAACTAAAGCAGTACTTTAGTGGGACTTATAAGTACTTTTTCATCACTGAGAGGATTTTTCTTATCACTAAATTGTATTTGACAGTTACTGCAAGTTGCCTGCAGATAGGGCCGTGATACTGTGTTTTGAGCCACAGAAGGTTGTGTGTGTGTGTGTATGTGTGTGTCTTTCTCTTCTTCTTCTTCTTTTTTTTTTTTTTTTGAAATACAATAATATGAAGTAGCTTATTTTGTCAATTAATTAGGGTGCTGGATGGTAGAGAATTTTGTCAGTAAACTATGTACACACAGTAAATACTGTTTCTTAGGCAAAGGTAGCTTTTTTATATAGTTGTAAAATTCCATTACATTCCATTGTCAAAGAAACATTAAGAAGTTTGTATAGCTGTATAAAAAGCAACTAATTTTTTAAAGAATAAACATTTTAAAGTCAGCAAAAAGAAGAAAAACAATATAAACACTGACTGCTCCTTTCGAGGAACTAATAGATATTAGTAGTACAATTTTCTTAGATCTCTTGTATGTGTGTTTATATATATATTGTATTCCTTTCTTTTGTCCTTTCCCCTAACCCAGTGCTTTCCTTTTAAGCTGGTTCTCTCCCTTTCAGAATATCTACTGAACATTTTATATATTATTTACTCTTTTAGTTTCTTATACTAGGGAGACAATACCATGTTTACACATGAGAGTCTGATTTATTTCCCGTATGAGCGTGGTCTCTGGTTGCATCTATTTGCTTATAAAAGCCTTGAGTTTATCTTTCTTTATAGCTGAGTAATACTCTGTTGTATAAATATACATCTTTTTTTTATCTATTCCTTGGATGATGGCATTTGGGTTGTTTCCAAGATTTAGCTATGACAAATTGTGCTCCTATATACATGGGTGCACATAGGTCACTGTGGTATGTTGTTTTTAATTCTTCTGGCAAGATACCCAGAAGGGGAATAGCTGGGTCAAATGGAAACTGTAACCCTAGTTTATTGAGACCTCTCCACACAGATTTCTGCAGTTGTTTCACCAGTCTAAACCCTCACCAACAGTGGAGAAGTGTTCCTTTTCCTCCACAGCCTTGGGAACATTTTTTATTGGTTGGTTTTTTGATGATAGCCATTGTTTCTGGAATGAGATGAAATCTCAATGTTGATTTAATTTGCATTTTTCTGATCAATGATGTCAAATATTTTTTCATATATTTATTTGCTGTTTGTATTTTTTCCTCTGAGAAATGTGTACTCATCTCATATGCACATTTCTGAATTGGGTCTTTGAATTTTGGGGGACCCGATTTTTAAAATTCTTTATACGTTCTGGATGAAAGTCTTTTGTCTGAGGGGTAGGTAGCTATAATTTTTTCCCAGTTTGCGGGTTTTGTTTTCACTCCATTGGAGAAATTCCTAGTGAAGGAAATGCTGATGAAGAAGACCCACTTGGAGTAATTGCTACTATGACAAAACTAAATTCTTCTTTGATAATATTTCTTGCGATGATAATAGAGAATGGAGACCAACCTGGGCTGGAGAAAGGCGATTAAATGCTGAGACTTTCGGGATTCCAGTCCTTTCACTGTACAGATCTTTTATTTCCATTCTCAGATTGATTCATAAGAATTTCATTTTTGGGGATGCTATTGTGAAGGGTGTGGTTTCACTTACCTCTCTCTCAGAGAGTTTGTTTTTTGTGTACAGAGATGCTATTTATTTTTGGGTGTTGACTTTGTATCCCTCTATGCTAGTGAATTTGGTTATTAATTCTAAAAGTCTTGTGGTGGAATATTGGGGGTCTTCCACCTAGAGTGTCATGTCATCGGCGAGTAATGATAGTTTAACTTACTCCTTTCCTATCCTTATGCTTTTCATTTCTCTCTCTTGTTGCTATGGTTGACACACTGTGTCAACTTGAGAAGTCTAAAGGTTAACTAAGAGACTCAGCAGGAGCTCAGGGTGCTTCCTTTGTAAACAACCTGAGTCTGTGCAAGAGGAAAGCACAGAGATGGTGTGGGTGAGGGTAGCCTGTGTATAATAGAAAGAAGGAAAACAGGCTTGTGTGTGCCCCCCCCCCCTTGCTCTTGCTGCTTTTACTGTCTTGTGCCTCCAGCTGATTAAAGAAATTTCCCCGGTGGAATGATTAGATTTTCAATAAGATGAGATCCCAGCTGTTGATTTTTTGAAGTATTTCCCATGCAGTTTGTTTTTTGTTCATGAATTCTCTGCCTACATATGCGTCTTCAAGATTTCTATCTACTTTCTCTTCCAGTAGATTTAGTGTTCCTCTTTTAATATTTAGATCTTTGATCCGTTCTTCCTTTAGTTTAGTATATGGTGATAGACATGGGTCTAGTTTTAGTCTTTGGCATGTGGAAAGCCAGTTTTTCCAGCACCTTTTCTTAAAGAGGCTATCTTTCTTTCAGTGAACATGTTTGGCCCCTTTGCCAAAGATAAGGTGGTTAAGTGATTTTGTGTCTGTGTCTGCATCTTCTTTTCTGTTCCATTGATCCTCAGGTCTTTGTTTTTTGCTAGTACCATGCTGACTTTGTCACAGTAAGATAGTTGTATAATTTCAAGTCAGGGATTGTGGTGCCTCCTGGTTTGCCTTTGTTGCCCAGGATTGCTTTTTCTCTTCTGGTTCTCTTCTGGTTCTCTTCTGGTTCCAGATGAGTTTTAGAAATGTTTTCTCTTGATCTGTGAGGTATGCCAATGGTATTTTGATTGTGATTGCATTAAATTTGTATAAGAGTTTAGGGAGTATGGCCATCTTGGTTCTTTCTATTTATAAGCAAGTTATATCCTTCCATTTTCTGAAATCCTCTTCAGTCCCTTGTTTCAGACTACTATGATTTTAATGTATAGATCTTTTAAGTCCTGTGTTAGATTCATTCCTATTTCATTTTTTTGGATGCCATTGTGTAAGATGTGGTTTTGCTAATTTCTCTCTCAGAGTGTTGTTTGTGTACAAGGGTGCTATTGATTTTTGAGTGTTGACTGTGTATCTTGCTATGCTAGTGAATTTGGTTATTAATTTTAAAATTCTTGTGGAGTTTTGGGGGTCTTCTACCTACAGTGTCATGTCATCTGTGAAGAATGATAATTTAACTTCCCCCTTTCTTATCCTTATTCCTTTTATTTCTCTCTCTTTTTATGGTTGACACATTGTGTCAACTTGAAAAGTTTGAAGGTTAACTAAGAGACTCAGCAGGAGGCCAGGGTCCTTACTTTGTAAACATCCTGAGCCTGTGCAAGAGGAGGGCAGGAAGATGGTGTGGGTGAGGGTAGCCTGCTTACAATATAAGGAAGGAAAAGAGATTTGTGTGTGCCCCCCCTTCTTCTGCTTTTGCTGTCTTCTGCCTCCTTCAACCACTGCCCCTATGCCATGCCAGCCTGCCTTGGAGCCAGCTGATTAAGGAGTGAAACATCCACAAACTGTGAGCTAAATGAACCTTTCCTTCCTTCATTTTGGGTGTTGGGTATTTTGTCTCAGCAGTGAGGAAAACTAACAGAGACAGAATTTGGTACCAGAGAAGTGGGGTCGTTGCTGTGACTGTATCCGACTATGTGGTTCGGCAGCCGTTGGAAATGGCTTGTGGGAAGAGTTTGGAAGTGGTTGGAAATGTCACCCGAAAGAGCAGCGCTGAAACACCTTAGGCTGTTCTGTGTAGGAAATTCTAGTCAGGGGTCAGAAGACCGGAAGACTGATAGAAGTCCTGCTGGTGAAGACTGGGTTCGGGAAGTTTCTGCTGGGAAAGAGGACTGCACTGGGTGCTGGACTCCAGATGCTGTGTGTTATGACTTGGTAAAGTTTGTCTGCATTTTGCTCATGTCCAGAGACTGTGCCTGAGACTGAGATTAAGGGCGGTAGACTAATTAATCTGGCAGAGTAATTTCCAGGCGGTGACATGCTGAGTCAGCGGCATGACAATTGTTGGGAGAATTTTAGGGAGATTTAATTTGAGAATCCAGAACAAAGAGCCCAGCAAGATGATTTAAATCGTTGTGTTTGGTCAAAAGTGAAACTCCAGTAAAACTATGGACTGCAGAGAGAGATCTGAGGTGATTTCCACTGCTGACAAGGAACAGGGGAATGGAACAGATGAACTGAAGGCATCACAAGAAGCAGCAGGTCTCCACCCTTTGCAGCCTCAAAACTGCAAAAGTGAAAGACTTCTGAGAAAAGAGTCCTGGCTCATGTGAACAGATCATCTAAATTTTACTGCTTCACACTCTCTGGTAATAGACATTTTACTCAAATATACTTTGTCTTTCAATCTTTCTGATACCGCAAGTCGGAATCCATTGCTTAATAACTCTTTAGTTTCGTCATGTAGGCCATGTTATGGTACTTTATCAGAAATGATGATAGACTGTCCTTGATGGAAAATGTACAAGTAGGAAAGCCAGCAAATGAACCTCATTAATCATTAATTGCCCTTGATAAATCATTTTCTGTGAATGTTATTTTTCATGTATCAGTAAGTGAATCTCCGCCCATTCTGTGGCAGCTTTTGTGCCTGTACTTATTTGACCCACGGGATTACGTGGGCTGTATCTGAGCAGCTGGGTGGCTCCGGGCTGCAGTCCCCATGGCTCCTGCACGTTCGCCTGCCCTCCTCCCTCTGTGCCTGTGTCTGCTGCTGGCATCCGGCTTTGTCCAGGCAGGCAGGCTGCTGGTGGTGCCCCTGGACGGGAGCCCCTGGTTCATCATGCGCTCAGTGGTGGAGAAACTCGTCCAGAGAGGACATGAGGTGGTTGTGGTCATGCCAGAGACCAGCTGGAGACTGGGACAGTCACCGAATTTCACAGTAAAGACTTATCCAACTTCTTACACTCTAGAGGAGTTGGATCATTCGTTTCAGTTCTTCTCTGACACTCAGTGGAAAACTCCAGAGATAAGTGTATATTCTCTTACAACAGGTTCACTGAAACATTTTACGGACATCACCTTTTCACGTTGTAGGAGTTTGTTTAATGCACAGAAAGTAGTCGAATATTTAAGAAAGACTCCTTTTGATGCAGTGCTTGTAGAGTCTTTTGATATGTGTGGCTTAATTGTTGCCAAATATTTTTCACTGCCGTCTGTGGTCTTCACCAGGGTAGTATTTTGCCATCTTCTTGAAGAAGGTACGCAGTGCCCCTCTGCTCCTTCTTATGTTCCCAGGCTTATCTCAGTGCTCCCGGATGCCATGACTTTCAAGGAGAGAGTGCAGAATCTTTTTACCTACCTCGAGGAGCATCTATTTTGCAATTATTTCTATCAAAATGCCTTAGAGCTTGCCTCTGAAATTCTCCAAAGGCCTGTTACCACATACGATCTCTTCAGCCAACCTTCCGTTTGGTTGCTACGTGGTGACTTTGTTTTTGACTATCCCAGACCTGTGATGCCGAACATGGTCTTCGTTGGTGGAATCAACTGCCATCAGGGAAGGCCCTTGTCTCAGGTATGTTCTGTCTGTCCTTTGGCACATTCAGGTATCGAAATTGGACATTAATTACAAATCCTTCCTGAACCGTGATATGTCACTCACACTGGTCACAAGTGTCTTTCTGATTGGAGTTCTTTTGTTGCATTTTATTTAAATGCAGGCTTGCAAGTTTCATAAAGTAGGCTTTGTTTATGTGGATGTATATACAATTGGTTTAAGCATATCTGATATCTGAATCATTTTTTAATACTGATTCTCTCAAAAATGCCAGCAAAAACTGTATTTAAGCCAGTTGTATGTTTCCAGGTATGGGAATGTGCTCTAGGAAAATGCTTGTGCATGCCTTCCAAGTTGTGTAATTAGAACACAGATATGTGTATATCTCATGCAAAATTTCACATAAGTGTGAGTGAACTAAAATGTGAAAATACACTAGACATGCTTCTCTTTACCTTGAAATTTTCACTTTCTCATATTAATAGGCACATTCACAGGTCAATATTTAAACATTTCACATTTTCTTTTAATAATTTTGTTAAAATTTTGCCATTATGCCTTCTTTTTTAAAATCAGCAGTTAGTGAGAAATATTGAAACTTTTTCTACTTTTTGCATTTCTGAGCAGAACTTATAGTAAATAGTCTTAGCTGTTTCCTTTCCATTCAATTATTTCAGTTACTTATTTATTATGTCAATATTCTGAAGTGCTGGGAATAGAGTTGCTGGTTTTAATGATGTGCATATAGTATTTAAATTCTTTTATTCTAAAGATTATGAAAAACAATAAAAAGCAGTACAGAATTTCAAAACAAATTTTAAAAGATGACAGGAAATTAACAGTGGTTATTATATTACATACTCTTTTCTTTAAATTAGTTACTCAGATGTCCGGATATACATATGTAAGATTGATCAAACCATATCAACACTAACTGTTGCTTTCAGTGAACTAGTAGAAATTAGCAGTACAATTATCTTAGATATCATATATATATTTATTTATATTATATATATTATATATATATGTATTTCTTCCTTCTTTTCTCCTTTCCCCCATCCCAGTTGTTCTTTCCTTTTAAGCAATTTCTCTTTCACAATATGTATTGAACCTTTTTTATTTATTTACTCTTTTAGTTTTTTACACTACAGAGACAATATAATTACACATGTGAGTCTGATTTATTTCACTTATGAGTATGGTCTCTATTGCATGATTTACTTATAAAATCCTTGAGTTTATCTTTCTTTGTAGCTGAGTAATATTTCATTATAAAAAAATACCACATCTTTTTAATCCATTCCTTGGTTGGTGGGTATTTGAGTTGTTTCCAGGATTTAGCTATGACAAATTGTGCTGCTATAAACATGGGTGCACATATATCGCAGGGTTATCCTGTTTTTAATTCTTCTGAGAAGATATCCAGAAGGGAAATGGCGGGGTCAAATGGGACCTCTAATCGTAGTTTTTTGAGGCATCTCCACACTGCTTTCCACTGGTTTCATCAATCGAAACTCCCACCAACAGTGGAGAAGTCTTCTTTTCCTCCAGCAGCCTTGCCAGCACTTGTTACCCATTGATTTCTTGATGATAGCCACTCTTTCTGGGGTGCGATGGAATCTCAGTGCTGTTTTAACTTGTATTTCTCAGATGACCAATGATGTTCAACATTTTTTCAAATATTTATTTGCCATTTGTATTTCTTCATCTTAGAAGTGTGCATTCATCTCACATGCCCATTTTTGGATTGGGTCTTTGAATTTTGAGGGTCTGATTTTTAAAAATTCTTTATATGTTCTAGATAGAAGTCTTATGTAAGGGACAGTTGGTTAAAATTTTTTCCCAGTTTGTGGGTTTTCTTTTCACCCTGTTGGTGATTTTGTTTGATGCACAAATACTTTTTAATAAGATGAGCTCCCGCTTGTTGATTCTTTGAAGTAATTCCTGTGCAGCTTGGTTTTTGTTCATGAACTCTCTAGCTACACCTATGTCTTCAAATTTTCTACTTGCTTTCTCTTCCAGTAGGTTTAGTGTTTGTGTTTTAATATTCAGATCTTTGATCCATTTTTACTTTAGTTTAATGCTTGGTGAATGACATGGGTCTAATTTTAGTTTTAGGAATGTAAAAGGCAATTTTTCCAGCACCTTTTATTAAAGAGGCTATCTTTCTTCCAGGGAACGTATTTGGTCTCTTTGTCAAAGATAAGGTGGCTGAGGGATGTTGTAGTTGTGTCTCCATCTTCTAATCTGTTCCATTGATCCTCAGGTCTTTTTTTCCCCCAATATTATGCTGATTATATCACAGTAGCTTTGTAGTATAATTTCAAATCGGGGATTGTGATGCTTCCTGCTTTGCCTTTGTTGTCAACGATTGTTTTTGTTATTCTGGACCTCTTGTCATTCCAGATGAATTTTAGGAATGTTTTCTCTTGCTCTGTGAGGTATGCCAACGGTATTTTGATTGGGATTGCATTAAATCTGTATAACAGTTTTGGGAGTATGGCCATTTTCACGATATTGGTTCTTCCTATCCATGAAGAAGGAGTATGTTTTCATTTTCTCAAATCCTCTTCAATCTCTTTTTCAGAGTGGTATAATTTTCACTCTATAGATCTTTCACTATACAGATCTCTTACTTCTTCCTAAATTGATTCCTTAGTATTTAACTTTTTGGGGTGTTATTTTGAAGGGTGTGGTTTCACTAATTTTTCTCTCAGTAAGTTTTTTGTTTGTGTACAGGAATGCTATTAACTTTTGAGTATTGACTTTGTATCCTGCTATGCTACTGAATTTGGTTATTAAGTGTAGAAGTCTTTTGGTTGAGTTTCGGGGGTCTTCTATGTAGAATATAATGTTATCTGTGAATAATGATAGTTTAACTTCTTCCTTTCCTATCTTTTTTTCTTTTATTTCTCTGTCTTGTGTAATTGCTCTGGCTAATGATTCCAGAACTATATGGAACAGTAGTGGTGATCCTAGACATCCTTGTGTTGTTCCTGATTTTAGAGTGAAAACTTAGTTTTTGTCCATTTAGTATGATGTTGGCTGTTGATTTGTCATAGATGACCTTCATTAGTTTGGGGTAGATACCATCTATTCTGATTTTTTGTAGAGTTTTTATGAAGAATGAGTTTTGGACTTTATTAAAAGCTTTTTCTTCATGTATTGAGATGATAACATGATTTTTTTTCCTTGGCTCTTTTGATAAGTGTATTACATTTATTGATTTGTGTATGTCAAACTATCCCTGCATTCTTGGGATGAATCCCACCTTGTCATGGTGTATGATTGTCTTGATGATTTGCTGCATTGTGTTATTCCTTAATAATTTGCAAAACTGTTTTTATATTTCATATGACCTCACCCTAATACCAATTTTGTGGGGGAGTTGTAGTTTTCCTATGCTTCTCTGGCTACAGTCATTGTCTCATGTTTAAAATTTTCTGGACAGTAATTTATGTATGGCTGCTATAATTTTTAAATTGTATTGTTATTGGTACATTGGCCATTTGCATTTCTTCTTTTGTGAATTGTATATTCATGTTTCATTAAATTTGACAGAGCTCTTTTATGTACAATAGCTTTTAGGCTCTTGAATATTAGGAATTTGAACACAGCTTTTTTCAGTGCAACTGTAAACAAGTTTTTATTGCCTTTTTCATTTTTTGGTTGTATGCAAGTTTCATTTTTCTTTAGTTAAATTGGTTAACTTTTATTTAGTGTTTTTTGGATTTCAATTTCTTTAGATTTTCCTATACCTGAGATACAGAAATATGTTCCCTACTTGATGTTTCAGTTTTTTAACTCCTCCAATATCAATACTATTTACATTTTGCAATTAGATTTTTAAGTCATACAGGGGAAGGATTGAATTTTACTTATTTTCTGAAGTTGTAATTGATTGTGTCAGTATCATTTAAGAATACTTCTTTTCTCAATCGTTGAACAGAAGTACATGATTATCTCATTTTTCTTTTCTATATCCTTTGAGACTGCTTCTGACAACTCATTTTGTCCTCTGTCCTCTTTTGTTGTTTATTCTGCAAGATCACAGTTTGATTATGTAGTGAGTTTTAATGTCTGGTAGTGAAATGCCTGTGTTCACTATCCATTCTTCTAAATTTTGTTTGATGGTTCTTTTAATATGCTCTGCTTTATGAGATCTAAAATTGATATTATTTTCTCTTATGAGTTTGTGAAATTTATTAGATAAAAACTATCAACAGCAAGTAATTTCTTCCCTGATATTTATAGTGCTGAAATTGGCCAAGTTTGTGTCACTATTAAGAAACACCCGAGGCTATTTACCTATAAAGTGAAAAGGTTGATTTTGGCTCATGGGTCTGAAACTTGCAGTCCAGAATTGAGTGGTTCTGACATTATGAGTCTCTGGTGAGAGAGGATGGAGGCAAGTTCTCCCCGCATGAACCAGGAAGCAAAATGTAGGACTCAAAATGAATGAAATCCACAGTCTCCTTCAAGGACCCTTGTCCATGGATCTCCCTCATGGCTCCTCCTCCTAAAGGTTACATGGCCTCCTAGTAGCCCCACCATGGGTCCGAGCTTGTAGCATGTTGACCTTCAGAGTTTGTTCTTCCAAACCATAGAAATATTTGCTTTGCTTTTTGGGAGGATATACTTCCAAAACATTTTGTAACAATACTGTAGTTCTAGGTTGTTTCAAGCTTGCACAATGTCAAGAATATAATGTAATGAACATCCATTCTTTGGTTTAAGTAATTTATAGTATTTTGGTGGACAAATGAATTTATCTGCCTAATTTCTTTCTATTAAAAAAGGTTTGGTTCTCATATTTTAAAATAAATTCTTAAAATGTACTTCCATCCCCAAATACTTTTATTTAATATATAACTTAAGGAAACTTGTTTGCATGACCACAGTATCATTATAATGTCTAAGAAAATGAATGGCTCTTAAAAATTATCTACTTTTCAGTTCACAAAGTTCTCCAATTTTCTGAAAAATGCCTCTTACCTGTGGATAAGTGGAATATAGTTGAGAATAGAGAGGGAAACATGTACATCCTTGGCCATACAGACGTTCTTTTCTAGTAGGGATCCAAACCCCTGAAATGGAAGAATAGTCTGTTGAGAAGAAGCAGACCAAATATTCATATCCAAAGATTTCCTTGGACTCTCATCACACCGTCCCAAAAGCTAACATAAGATGAATTAATGTATAAGTTTGAAACTAAACCTATACAAATTCTCAGAAGAAAATCCTAGATTACATCTTTAAGACCTGGGATTTGCCAAAAGTTTTTTTTAGAGATGGCACCAAAAGCACAAGAAACAAAGAAAAAGAAAAAGAAATTGAAGTTCATCAAAGTGAAAAACCATTTTGCATTCTAAAATACTATCAAGACAGTTGAAAGATTAATCACATCATGGAAGAAAATATTTGCTAATCTTATATATGATAAGATTTTCTTATCCAAAATGATAAAGGATTCAACTCAATTAAAAAATGACAATAGCCTTGAATAGACATTTTTCCAAATAAGATGTAAAATGAAAAAGAAGCATGTGATAAGATGCTAAATACCATTATTTGTTAGCAAAATGCAAAAAGAAAATACATATAATATTTCACAACCACTACGATGACTGTACTATGATAATACAAGTGTTGGTTAAGATGCATAGACACTAGGGTCTCATACATATCTGGTGGTGCAGGCTTGTGGAACACAATTTGGTCGTTTTTCAGTAACTGAAACAGAATTACCACATTGTGTAGGTATTTACCCCAAGAATAAAAGTATGAGTGTATAACCAAGAATAAAAAACAGGTACTGAAACAAATAGTTGTACATGAATGTTCGGAGAAGCCTACAGGTGGAAGCAAGTCAAATGGCCATGTTTGGATGTATAAAGAAAATGTGTATACCCCAAGAACAGACTAATATTCAGCCATAAAAGGGATGAAGCATGGATAAATGCTCCAAATGGATAAGCCTTGAAAATATTACCCGAGCATTGAACATGAAAGGTCACATGTAATGTAATTATGTTCATATGAAATATCCAGAATAGGCAAATCCACGGATATAGAGCAGTTTAATGGTTTTCCAGGGGCTGCAGGGAGATGGGAATGGGGAGTGAGTGATGAATGGGAAAGGAATTTCCTTTGGGGGCAGTGAAAATGTTCTGGAACTACAGTAGTGGTGGTTGCATAAGATTGTGACTATTCAATGCCACAGAATTGTTCACTTTAAAATGGTGAAAATGGCGAATGTTTTATCATATGTAGTTTACCTTAGCTTAATTATTGGGAGAAAAGATGTCTTTTGTTTCGTTTTTTTGGTTTTTCTCCAGTACCGGGAACCGAACTCACGACCTTGCGCTTGCCAGGCAGGCGCTTTGCCGCTGAGCTAAGTCCCTAGCCCCAAAAAGATGTCTTTTGAACAGCTCATTTATCATGACACAAATAGTATGTGTTCTCACTTTGCATGACTTCCTTCAACACTATGAATCTGTGACAGGTCGATCCCTTTGTAAAAGTACTGTGAGGTTAAGCCTCGTCTGTCTCAGTTGAGCAGATGAGTGAAATTGAATTTGCTTGTCTAAAGGAAGGACAGAGGTATAGAAGTTCTTGAGCTGCTTTCCAGATCATGCTGGTTAGGCTGATGATCAGGAATCTGAAGGAGCAGAATGCAGGATGAACTCTCCCAGCACACTTCAGTCTTTTGGGGTGGGGTGCTCGGGCCAATCATAAAGGGCATGTGCCAGAGCTCTGTTCTAGGATGCCAGATTAGGATCTACAAATGAAGGGGTGTGCAGGCTCATTATGGACTTTAGAGATTAACCTCTTACTGGATCTGTGTCTTTTCTCCCAATTCATGGGTTGGCTCTGCACATTGTTAGATTTTTCTTTGGCCTTGTAGATTTTTAGTTTGATATAATTCCATTTATTTATTTTTGCTCTTTTTCCTATGGTTTTGAGTTGAAATTAAAAAAAAAAATCTCTGTCCACACTAACCCTGTGCAATCAACTCCATTATCCTTGTAATAGTTTTATAGTTTCGGGTCTTTAGTTGAGTTTTTTTTTTATCCATTTTTGATTGATTTTTATTTTTGACATAAAAAAATGGCTAATACCACTCAAATGAATGTGGATGACTAGTTTTCCCAATGTACTTACTGAAGACACCGGGCTTTACTCATTGTGAACTGTTGCCATATTTGTGGAAAATCAGTTGATGGCGAATGTGTGGGTTCATTTCTGGCTTCTGTATTCTGTTCCTTTGATCACTGTGTCTTTGAGTTTTTGGTAGTACCGTACTGTGCTACTTCCATCAGTATCACCTGGAAGAGTGTGACATTAGGTAGTGTGATACTTCCAGCTTTATTCTTTTTGCTTGTGACTGCCTCAGATAATTGGGCATTTTATGAATCCTATGGATTTTGGCATTGTCTTTTTTGTTCCTTCATAAAATATTACTAAATTATGATAGGGATCACATTAAAGATCATGATTCCCTTTGGATTTGGATCCACATTTTGGACATTTTCACATCAATTCTTCCAATCCTGAGTGTGTCATATTTTTCCATTTAATTGTGACCTCTCATTTTTTAAAATCAAAGCTGTATATCTTTCAGTGCATAGGTCTTTCATTCCCTTGGATGAATTTATTCTTAAGTTTTTTGTAGCTATTGTAAATTAGATTGTTCTGTATTATTTTTTCTGGTAGATTATTTCTGTATTGCTGAGTTTTGTGTATTGCATTTGTTTCCTGAAACCTTACTGTGTTTGTCTATTTCATTTCTGGTGGTGTGTGGGGGCTTTTTCTATTTAGAAGATCAAGTCATCAGTGAACATGAAAATTTGACTTTTCTTTCCTACTGGTTGAGCCATTTTTGTATTCTAGGAATAAATTCTACTTTATCATGGTTGGTGATTTGGTGTGCTAACGTTTTGTTAAGAATTGCTTATGTGTTTAGCAGGGATATTGGCCTGTAACCCTTTTGACTGTCCCTGTCTGGGTTCGGGTGTCACTGACTTTTTATGGAATTTATCGCTATTTCTTCCTATTGGATTTATTGGAAGAGTTGGAGAAGGACTGGTATTGGTTCTTTTTTAAATATTTGGTTGAATTCAGCCATGAAGGTGTTAGGTCCCAGGCTGTTGCTTCTTCTCCTTCTTCTCCTTTGCCTTCAACACCTTCTTTGTCTTTTTTTTCTGGGAGGTGTGATAAAAGATGTCATTTGATCAGTTGAAATTTTCTATTGCTTCATTAGTCAGACTTAGCAGGTTGTATGAATCTAAGAATCAGCCCATTTCTCTGCGTTGTCCTTTTTGTTGGCATACATTATTCACAGTAGTCTGTAATTCTGCTCTGAACTTATATATTATTTGTTGTAATGTCTGGAAGTGCCGTGATTCCCTGATTCATCCTAATTCCTATGCTCTTGCATTGTTATCCTCACGTCTTGGGAGGCAGCTCCCTCTCTTGGCCTTCCCAGGTGATCTTTGATGGGGACAGACCTTCACTACCTGTTGTAACCTGTGATTTTGAAAGGACCAGCTAGGGACCACCCCAGACAGGCAGAGCCCATGTCAGGTTGTCTAGTTGGCTGGCATCTGCCTTTGCTCTGGGGTGAGATGGGCTTGCTGTCTAGTGTCCACTGTCCCCTGAGAACTCCTGCAGCGCTGTGGGCTGGGTTCCGTAATGGCTCCTTGTCAGACCAGGCATGACTTGTTTTCCTTGGTCAGCCAGTTCCCATCTTTGTGATCTGTGGCATCCTGTAGCCATTAGGTAGGGTCTTTCTAAGAGGGCCAGCTAGAGGCTATGGTTCCTAGCTATGTGATACTGATGATTGTTTCCCTCAGAGTAGAGCTGTGTTTTCAACTTTTAGCTCAGTTGAATAATTGAGTTCCCAAGTGGAGCAGGTGTAGCTGTTTGTCTTTGCAACTTGCAGAGGTAAAGTTTAACTGTGCGGTGGAGTCATTGTGCCAGCTTTCAAACTGAGTTGAGCCATTGTCAGACTTCCAAATGAAGCAGGCCTTTCCTCTCTGCCACTGTGAAATCTGTGGAGGAAATCTCTCTGCCTGGGTGGAGTCACTGGGAAATTTTTGCATGAATGTAGCTGCTGCTTGATTCTCCAGATCAAGCAGGACCTACAGCTTCTACTCTTTGAGATCTACAGAGATTGGAATCTTTTGGCCAAGATGGAATGAGTGGGCATTTTTCCCCTCTTCAGAGTGCAGCTGCTTGACTTTACAGAAGGAAGAAATTGAAATTATTTGCTTAGATGAGGTACAGAGGGGTGGGAGTCTTCCTGCCTATTCAGGTATCTGGGCTGCTTTTTTGGCTGAAAGAAGACTGACCTTCTAGATGAAGTAGCACGAGCCCATACACTTTTCTAAGCTTGGTTGAGGAGGCTGTTTTCCTGCCTGGGTGGGCACATTTGGATGGGCACGGAGGTTGTGCTGGGAGGTGAACAGTTCATGGACATGAGCTAGGTTGAGCTTCCCCTTTTGCTTGTGAAGGCAGCCAGATCAACCTTAAGGTTTCCCTGAGGATGGCAGATATGTCCTATCAGATGCCACAGCTAGTAGCCATGATTCACATATGAATAACTGTGATCTCTGTTTCCTTTTTGGTTTTCACCTGCCTCCAGGCAGACTACTTATGCCATTTCCACCAGTGATTTTTTTTAAGAGACTGAAATAGGCTTCCTTGAAAGTTTCTTGCCTTGCTAGGGTAGTAGGATAACTGCATATAGTTCCCCTTTTCATCTGTAGAACTATGGACTTGAAGAATCTTCCACTTGTATTGATTTGGGGATGCAGGTGGCGTGGCACTGGTGGGATGAGAACACACTTTTTACTTTTGGATTTTATTCAGTTCTGTGGACCAAGCAGGAATCTCAGTCTTTTTCCAGTTGTTGGGGATTTCTGAAGAGATTTCAGTCTGATGGTAGAAATAAGTTGAACTTTCTGTGGGAAGAATATAAAGTCTGAGACTTGCTATACCCCATTTTCATAGATATCATTCTAACCATTTAACATAATCATCTGGAAGTGCCTCAAGTACCAAGGAAATTGGTGACTAAGCAAATGTCTAGTAAGGTTTAATGCCCTGAAAGGAGTCATCTTGTACTCATAACCAGTATGCCTCTGAGTTGACTATAGAATCCTTCGCTGGATGCTGAGGGTGTGTGACCTGACATTGTTGTAGACCACTGGGCTTACCATGAAGGCATCCAGATGCCTAAAGTCATCAAGTCCTGTGTACAAGCATTCCTTGTGGACTTCCTCTGTGCAGGCATAGTAGGGATGTTGTGGAAGGAAGCTGAAACATAAAGTCATTTTCCCTGATCTCAAAGAATGCTGTGTGCAAGACACACAGATTTCTGAAGGATGGCTTCAGGGTGACAGGGTGATTTCACACTGTGTGTAGAATATGGGGGCAGAGAGGAAAGAGAGAGACACCTATCATAGTGCTCTGGCCATTCTTGGGGAGGTGACTGCCATCTGTGCTGCATGTATCAAAGGGAAAATTATTTAAAATAGATGACAATCACATTCCATCTAATCCCTAGAACTGTCCTGTAGGTGGGTTGTCAGTCTTAGCATTAGAGAGTTTTTAGAATATTTGGAAATGGAGCAGATATCCTGGTGGAAATAAAAACAGAGAAGCAGTAATACTTATCCATGGCCGAATCACTTATGAACCACAATTCTACTGCTAGTAAGGAGTTAAGGGTAAGGGCTTTGCAGTGTTCCAACCTGGGATGTCAATTCCATTCTAAGGAAAGAAGAGCCTTGGGTAGTATAAGAATAAAACCCATATTTTGCTTTGGGACAAATTTCAGAAATATAAGCTCTGTTCAGATTGGCTTTACTAACTATTTCTGTGAGTCCTCAGCATCTAAATACACTGCTTACAAACTCTTTCTAAACTCACATTGCAGTACAAGGCTTGAATCTCCCTCAAAGCCAAATTGTGACATATCCCTTTCTGGAAATCCTACCAGTACCTATCTCCACAAATGCTACTCACATATTTTGTTGTCATGAATACATCGCTGGTAGTGAGTGCAATGTATTTAAATGAACATGAGCACACACCCTCTCATGGCAGTTTTTCTGTGTCTACTCTTTCAACATTACATGAGCATAGAGTCTAATCACCTGGGTATCTCTGAGTAGCAATTACACTATGGCTCCTACATCTGCTCCTACACTAGTTTTTGTGTGTCTCCTGCTAGCATCTGACTTTGCCCAGGCAGGCAGGCTGCTGGTGGTGCCCATGGATGGGAGCCACTGGTTCACCATGAGCTCAGTGATGGAGAAGCTCGTCCAGAGAGGACACGAGGTGGTCGCAGTCATGCCGGAGGTGAGTTGGCAGCTGGGACAGTCAGTGAACTTCACAGTAAAGACTTATTCAACTTCTTTCACTCTGGAGAATTGGGACCGGGAGTTCAAGATTTTTGTCAATGCTCAATGGAAAAGTCAAGACCAAAGCATATTGCCTTTATTACTGGGTCAAACCAATGGTTTTTTTGAACTGTGTTTTCTACACTGTAGGAATTTGTTTAATGACAAGAAGTTAGTGGAATATTTGAAGGAGAGTTCTTTTGATGCAGTGTTTCTGGATCCTTTCAATGTCTGTGGCTTAATTATTGCCGAGTATTTTTCACTTCCATCTGTAGTCTTCACCAGGGGAGTATTTTGCCAATTTCTCCAAGAAGGGGCTCAGTATCCTGCTCCTCTGTCTTATGTTCCCAGTCTCATCTCGGGCTTCTCAGATGCCATGACTTTCAAGGAGAGAGTATACAACCAAATTTTCCACCTGTCAGAGCATTTACTTTGCCCCTATTTTTTCAAAAAAGCCTTAGAAATTGCCTCTGAACTTCTCCAAACACCCGTCACAGCGTACGATTTCTTCAGCCACACGTCGATTTGGTTGCTCCGCACGGACTTTGTTTTTGACTATCCCAGGCCTGTGATGCCCAACATGGTCTTCGTTGGTGGGATCAACTGCCATCAGGGAAGGCCCTTGCCTCAGGTACTTTCTCTCTCCAGGGCACATTAAGAAAATCTGGCCAAAAACATAACAGCTTTTCTACCTGCCATTTGTTGTTTCCATTCAGCACATTAAATTTCATTGAGGCTTAACAAATTCTTGTGTGCCATCCATTGAACTGTGCATTACCAAATTTTACAAGTCTACCCTCATTGACATAAAAATGTCCGTAGAATTGATATTCTTTTACATACTTTCCATGCTGTGTTTTTAAATTCCGTTTTTGGAAAAATAGTAAAAAACAACATCAGGAATTAAAACTTCCATTTTTGCTGCTCCCATGCTATATCCTCTACGAAAATGCTCTTAACAGTTTTGCTTGCAACTGTCTTGTTTCTTTTTTGAAATTATTTTATAAGCTTGAATACATGTAGTATAAATTCATACAGCTATTTTATTGGAATAATATTTAATGTCAGGCTGGACATAATGTTCTTTAGCCTGTTCTTTCACTTGCCAGTAAATCATAGTTATCTTTGAAGGTCAGTACTTTCAGATTTGACATATTCTTTTAATAAATTGAATGACTGTCCTTGTGTTGAATGCACCAGTGTGTTCTCAGACAGTTAATGTTGACAGATATTTAGTTCAAGACTGAACTAAACATTCTTAAATTCTTTCTCCAAACTCAAAGATGTCCATATTCTTTATTTATCATGGTATTATAGAGTTTTAGAAGGGTTGCTAGGTCTAATGATGTGTACATGATACATTATAATAAATTTGACTGATTTCTTTAGAAACTCTGAACAACCTCATAGTTCAGCACACAGTGTCTGAGAGTTCTAGTAGCTCCATATCTTCTTCAACTGCAGTTGCTGTCAAACTTTTAAATTTTTCTTAATTTTCTGGGCAAAAAGAAATCTATGTAGCTATTTCAGTTTTCACATCCTCATTCATAGATATATCAGCTATTTACATTTCCTCTTTTGTGAATTAGATATTTACATTCTTTAATGATTTTATAGGATAATTTGTCTTTGTACAACTAAATCTACAAGCTTACTGTGAAGCAATGATGTTAACACTAAGCTTCTATTATTTGTGCTGGAAATGTTATTCTCTTAACTATTCTTCATTTTTTTGTCATATAAGATTGTCATTTTTGGAAAAATCAAATTGGCTAGCTTTTCTTCAATTTTTCTAGATTTCATTTGTTTAGTTCTCTCAAGACTGATCTCTCTAAACATTTTCTGTATCTTATGTTTTAGTGTTTTTAATTCCTCTAATGTTGTAATACCTTTTATACTAATGAAACCTTTAAGCTATACAGTGGTGGGTATCTAACTTTAGCTTTTGCTCAGTGAGTATTCTCTATACTATACCATTTAATGAAAGCATCACTCTTCATACATAGAATTAAAATGCATGTTTATCATATCTCAATTTTTTATATTTATTTATATCTTCCTTTGAACTCTCAGTTCTTTTCTACTGACTTATTTGTCTAGTCATGGTGTGGTGTTATAGTTTGATTAAGTAGCTGTGTGATAACATTTAATGCCTGGTGGAGCAAACCTTGCATTCATATTCTGTTTTTCTAATAATGCATTCTTCTTCATAAATTAAGAAGACATAATTAAAATTTTTATATCTAGTTCCAAAAACATTAAGGCTCTGTTAATATTATATTAAATTTTTCTATTAATTTGAAAGATATTGGGATATTTTTGCTTTTGTCTTACTATTCAGGAAGATATATTCTTTCTTGATTCAGATCTTATTTTAGTCTAGCAATACAATTTTGCACTTTTCTTAACATGACCCTTTTACCTTTATTGTTAAAATTTATTCCTAGGCACATTATTATTTTGAGGAGAGGAGAGGAAAGGAGAGGAGAGGAGAGGAGAGGAGAGGAGAAGAGAGGAGAGAGAGAGTGATAGATAGAGATAGATAGAAATAAAGATACAATCTCCAAAATGTTTCTGAATGATTATTACAGGTCTAAGCTGTTTTAAGTTGGGGCTCCATCACTTGCCATGGAAAAAGCCTTGGAAGACATGAGTAAGATTCTTGGGAAATCCATACTTGCAAAATCCAGGTCAAATGCCTCGTGTCTCATCTTCACATATATTTTATTAGGGTAAGACTGTGCATTTCATCACTGTTCTAGTTTACTATAAGGTCAAACAGACTTGGCAGTAGAGTCATAGCCTCTCACACACCTCGCATGAGCTTGGTCACTGAGTGATTTTTCAGCCAACTCCTGGAAAGTAAAATAGTGTTCTTTCTCAAAACTGGGAGACTAGTTCTGGTCCAGTCAAAATTAGGCCCGGATTTGCTCTCTTGGCAAGACTAGGTAATGAGATGCACGAGTTATTTATGAAAATACAAGTAAAAACCCCCGAATACTATTCACTAGGATGACCATACTAAAAAAAAAAAAAAAAAGCGTCAGTATAAATGAAGAGAAATTAGAATCCTAATGCATTGTTGGTGACAGTGTAAAATGATGGAAGAAAGTGTGATGGTGCCTCAATAAGTGAAAACTTGAATTACCTTATAGCCCAGCGGTGCTGCTTCTCCATGTAGTAGGCAAGGGACTGAAAACAGATACTGAAACAAGGACATGTGTGTGAATGTTCACAGAAACACTGTTCTTACAGTTGAAAGATGAAAACAACCCTAAAATCCACCAATAAATGATTACCTGTTAGAAATGTAGTAGATGCATACAGTGCAATAATATTCAGACATAAAAGGAACAAAACAGCTATGTGCTACCGAAAAGAGTTCTGGGAATATGTGACGTAAAGGAACCCAGACGCAATAAGCCACATATTATATAACTCTGTGTATATGAAATACTCAGAATAGACAAATCTGTAGAGACAGAGCAGTTTAGTGTTTGCCAGAAGCAGAGGTGAGAGAGAAAGAGGAGCGACTCATTAGTGAAAGGGATTTCTTTTGGGGGTGACAAAATATTCTAGATCTAGATAGTGGTGGCGGTGGTACACATTGTGACTGTCCTAGATGCTACTGAATTGTACCTTTTAAAATGGTGAAGATGATGAATTTGATGAATTTGATGGCGTGTGCATTTGATCACAGTTTTTTTAAAAAGTTGGTTAATTAAAAATGTTTGTTAATTTTTTTAAAAAATTTGTTTGTTTTTTAATAATGTTTTTTAATACTTGGTTTGTATGAATTAAGATACAAAACATTTTTCACACTTTATCATTTCTTCCCTTAGAACAGGTTCCTTCCTTTTTAAAAATACTATGATAGTTGAGTTCAATTCCTTTTCCACATTGGAGAACCCCATTGCATAAAGTTTACCTTACTATTTAAAAAGAAATTTAGTTTTTAAAAATGATAATACTCCCCCTTAAAAAACACCTTTCCCAGTATTCAAAAGATGAAAACCTAACCATTCATCCATAAGTGGATGACATTTTAAAAATGTAGTAGATGCATACAGTTGAATAATATTCAAGCATAGAAAGGAGTAAAATACTGATCTGTGCTACAGAATAGATGAATCCTAAAAATATGTGAAGTAATGGATCCCAAACCTGAGATTCCTTCTGCTTTCAAGGAATCCTCACGAGGGCTGCCATGTTGATCATGGCTCATTAGGTCCTGTGGATTTGCGGGGATATCAGCAGTGGCGCCCAGTTCCTCCCCAACCTTTGTCCTGTCAGGTGTGGTCCTTTATTGCTCTTCAGAGAGGTAGGAACTATGGCCTAGATTTGGCTGGAGCAGGGGACTAGCATTGCAGCTGTTAGCTGTTAGCTCGCTCCTGGTTGCAGCTCCTGGTTGCTAGGTTGCGGCTCCCCTCAGTGTGACCTCCTGGGTGTCTGCTGAAGCAGCCACAAATCATATGCCCCTGGACCTGCTCAGAGAGGTGAGGGTGAGTAAGGGATACGGTCATGACAGCTGTCAGTTGGGTTATACCCCGTCTAGCTATTAGAAAGAAAATGGAAGGATGAAGCTTTATTTAAAAAGACCTCACCTTGCAAGAGATGTTAACTCCTTAGTCTTAAGGGAGTCTGAAGAGCAATGGTCTGACTCCTGGAGCTATTGAGGAGCTCATCTGTGGCGGATGGCCCCGCCTACCTAGTGATGTGTAGGGACCTGATTTTTCCTCTGGAGACTCTGGCTGGAAATCTTACATCATTGTCAGCTTAATCTGGAATTATTCCAGTTACAAACTTTACTAAGAGGTTCAATATACAGGGTGCAAATATCAAAAGAAATACAGTTAATACTAAGGGACCATACAAGGATGGAAACCAAGTTAAACTCAAGTGAGCTTCCCAAATTGCTGTTCAGGTAGTGAAGGCAACATCCTCCTTACCAAAATCATGCAGCTACTCTTCCTGTTGGTATACTTCTCTGATACTGACTACAACCTAGCCTGTAGTATTGTAAGTGTGGCAGGTATTGTGCCAACACCTTTTTGCTCTCCAAGATATAATTAAATGCTAAACTGATATGAAGTCTCCTCAGGGTTCTCCTTGCCTGTGCTATAAGATATCTAATCTGTTTGCTATAATTTCTAAGAGCAATCTCATGTCAAATGAAATCCCCCATGCCCGCCCCGGGATGCTGATCTTATAGTAGGTTCTGATCTTGGTAGGTATGTGGTAGTTACTTAAATTGTGTCTGCTACGAATACAGATCCCTCTCATTCCTAGAACTAGCATTGTGCATTCTCCATAAACGTGAACAGCTTCGATGTCCTTCTGTGCATTGACTGGATTGACAAGACTTATAAATGGTGAAGGCAGCTAAGACATTCATAATCTGCTTCAAGGACGGCCGCAGAGAAAATGAAATCATTCTGGGGCACAGACTACAAAGTCAGCATTATAAAGAAACTCCATTGTTTCAAATAGAAAAATAGAATTTCTCCCATATGAGTATATTACATTTTGACTTTTAGAAGTAGTTTTCAAGTTATACCCAACTTACTGCACACACAAATTTCTTTTTATAAGCTCATCCCTCACAGATCTTTTCTGACTTACTTTAACCTTCAGGCTTTGTGATCATCTTTCTTTGTCCATTTTGGTAGGGCAAAATATTACCACAAAAATATTCTCTATCCAAAAATATTCTCCCTTCCTTAAATTTATATTTTGAAGCAATCTTTATCAAATTTTGAAATTAGACAAAATTAATCTTTTTTGGACTTTTCTTATCAAAAGACAGCCAATTTCTTTGTACACAGAGTTATGAGTGTTGATTAGAATTTTAAATCTTCTTGTAAATTTAACTTTTAGTGAAAGTTCAGGACAAAGGCCATTTTGAACTGCTTTTGTGTATACCATCAGTTTATGAACTGAAAAATCCTGTTCAACAGCTCCCACACAATCATGCAAAAGATCCGTATTCTCTGCTTGAGTACCAGCTAATGGGAGCAGGAAGCTTGGATTTAGACTCCTGGGCTTCTTTACACAAGGAATTTAAAAGAGCCTGTAATCAGCATGGGGATATCAGTCAAGGAGGGCTCCTCCTGGCCAAATACCCATTGCCCCTGCTGCAGCGTGGGTCCCACTAATGTTTGCTCAAGTAGTCCTATTGTCTACTTCTGATTCTTATCTCAGGTAGAGTGGGGTAAGTAGGTCACACTAAAAATAGCTGGTAATGCTATGGATGTTAGCTCTGAAGAGATCCAGAGAGGGGCATAGACTTATAGAGAGCTCAGAGAGGCAGCAGACATTGCTGGAAAAGCTCCAGGTAGCTGACAATAAGGATATGAGCCTCAGCTATAAGAAGTTCATGGGGAGGTTAGGAGGTACCAGGAGCTGTAACACTAGGAGGTGTAACAAACACTAAGAGCTATAACACGAAGAGGTTAGAGGAGCTGGCCCTCAAAGTCCATGGCTGTAACACTAAGAACTGAAAACCACTGGCGCTCAAAGCTCAGAGCTGCTAATATCAAGGGATCTGAATTTTGCTCTTTCCTGATTTCTATCAGAATCAGTCAAAAGAACCCTGTTGATTGGTGATGGTACAGTCCATATACTATAAGGTCCACCCTTTCAAAATGTACAGTCTGGTAGTTGTTAGTGTACTTTCAGATACAAGCAACCATCACCCCTGCTGAATCCCAGATCGTTGTCCTCACCCTTAAAAGAAACCCCATGCCAATTGACAGTCACTCTCTTTTTTCTCATATTCTACAAATTGTGGGAACTACCTTACTTTATGTCTTTATGGATTAGCCTATTCTGGGCATTGTATTGAAATGGAACTACACAGTATGTAGTACCTTATAGTTGCCTTCTTTTATTCAGTTTCATGGTTAATATGTTATATTTACACTGATTTTCTAGTTTTTTCTCTTTTTCTTTTTCTGGTACTGAGGATTGGAATGCAAGGTCTTCGCAATGAGCTAAATCCCCAGCCCTTTTAAAATTTTAAAAAAAATTTCGGTCTGGGTTTTTCTGAGCCACTAAGTTGCCCCAGCTAGGCTCAAACTTATGGTCATGCTGCCTCAGCCTACCAGAATGCTGGGGTTACCAACATATACCGCCATGCCCAGCTTTTGATCTTTACATTGAGAAATTAATTGTTGTAAAATAGGCATAACATGGAACTTACCATTTTAACCATTTTAATTGAGTAGTTCTGTATTAAGTACATCACATTTTTGTGCAATCATCACAATCATGTGTCTCCAAAACTATTTTCGTCTTTTCACATCGAAACTTCATATCCATTAAAAATAACTCCTCATCCTTCCCTCTCCCAGTCCCTACAAGCCATCATTCCACTCTGATTCTAGGAATTTGACTACTTTCAGATACTTCCTATATGTGGAATTATATATGGTCTTTGTCATGTTGTGCTGGGCTTATTTCACATAGTATATGGTCCTCATGATTTATGCATGTGTCAGAATTTCTTTTTAATATGAATAACATTCCATTGCTTTTATTTATCACATTTTGCTTATTCATTAATCTGTGAATGGATGATACATCTCATTTTACCTGTGGCTATTATAAATACCACTGGTATAAACAGAGCTATACAACGTTGAATTATTTTTAATGTTAAGTGAGCCGTGAATTCCTTAATAAATGTAACTTGATTATGATCTTTTTCTATGTTACATATTTTTATGTGTTATTGAATTTGATTTGATAAAATCTTGCTTGGAGTTTTTAGATAAGGATATATAGTTTTCCTTTCTTGTAATGGCTTTATCTAGTTTTGGTATTGTGGTAATGTCTATCTCACAAAATGAATTAGGTGAGACTGTATACTTCTGTTTTTTGCAATAGATTGTGGGGAACTGATACACTTCTTTGATCTTTGTTTGATAGAATTCATCAATGAGGTTGTCTGAGTTTGTTTTTATATGTGAGGAAGTTTAAATTCAGAATTTAATTTCCATTTAAAAGATATGGGTCATTATATTATGGTTATTGATTTGTTCTTGCACAATAACTGGTAGTTTGTGCCTTTTAAGGAATTTTTCCATTGCTTCTATGTGTAGAATATATAGATACAAACCTATTTCATGGTATTCTCTGATCATTCATTTTAGGAAATGTAGAATCTCTAGTGATACCAAGTATGGCTGCTTGTCCCTTGACAAACCAATGAAATGAAGATACGGGGTGTTGGGGGAAAGAATGCAAATTAATTTTAAAAACTTGCCCCATCAGAGTGGGATTTATTCCTGTCACAAAACCCTTCTTGCCGGGACGCTGCTCCAAGGTGGCTTCTATAAGTGGTTGAGGGTGTTCCCAGCCTGGTGGCCACCTTCTTGGAGCAAGAGCGACAGATGTTGCGTATTGAATTCTCATTACCTAATCATGAGGGTTTTTTACTTTCTACAAATTTTAAAAGCAAAGATAATTCTTTTCATGTCATTCCAGTCACTGATTAGCTACATATCGTACAGCATACAGGTGGAGGGTAGATAGCTGCCCAAGCCCCCCTTGCTGATGACCAGTTGGTCGCAAAACTCCCAGTAATGAGTGAAAATATCCTCCATCTGTCAGGAAAGGTAAAACATGCTTTCTTAGTTAGTTACAGATTACAGGCAAAGAAGGAAAACATCTCCAATGCTTCATTTTAATGTCACCTCTGTCATTTTTTGATATTGGTTATTTGCTTCGCTCTTTTTTCCTAATCAAGCTGTGTAAAACTTTATCAAATTGACTGCTCTCAGAAAACCATTTACATTTCTTTGACATTCTTTCTTTTAAAAAACTTTTCTACTTTATTGATTGCTACTCTAAATTAAGGATAAAAGGAAGGTAGACCAGTCACTACCATTTTTTCTTTTTTAAAATTATAAATTGTAAATTTATGACAGTATAAATGTATGGGATGAAAATAATGTCATGATTTCTCCATAAAATATGGAATAATAATGCTAGTTCACATGTACATCATATCAAATACTTTGCTTTTTCTGGTTAGAACTTTAAAATTTATGCCCTTAATAATTTTGAAGCATATGATCATCTATTACTATCCTCATCAGTTTGTGTAGTCGGTCTCAAAAATATTTCTCTTACCTGAGCTAGTGTATCTTTTCACCATCATCTCCTCTGCTTTTCAACTACAGCCTCTGTAACCACCATGAATTACATTGTTTCAGATTCTACAGATAGATTAGACTATGTGGCACTTGTCTTTCTCTTCTTGTATTGTGTCACTTAGCATAATCTTCCCCGATTCAATCAGTGTTGTCTCAAATGACAGAATTTCTTTCTTGTCTAAGGCTGAATTGTATTCCATTGTGTAGATGCACCTCCTTCCTTCCTTCATGTGCTGATGGACACTTAGGTTGGTTCCATAACTTGGCTATTGTGAAACTGGGAGTGGGGATATCTCTTTGATAAATTGATTTCAAAATTTTTAGGTCAATACCCTGAAGTGGGGCTGAGGGATCATAGGTAAATGTATTTTTAAATTTTGAAGCATATCCATACGGTTTGCATAATGGCTGCACCATTTTATATTTCCACCAACAAAGTACAGGCATTCCTTTTCTCCACTTCTGGGTCTACACATTTCCGCTTATCTTTTTGATGGCAGGCGTTCTGCCAGGTGTAAGATGGTAGGTCTGTTGTGGTTGTAATTTGAATTTCACTAATAAATAGTTATGTTGAACATTTTTCGTACATCTCTTATATGTCTTCTTTTGAGAAATATCTACTGAGATCCTTTGCCTATTTCTTAATTATATTTGTTCTCCTACCATGGTATTATTTGAGCTCTTTGATTTTGGATGTTAGCTGCCTATCCCAGTCCATAGGTCATCTATGCATAATGTTTGTTCTTTCTTTTGCTATGCAGAATATTTTTAGTTTGATAAAACTAAAATAAAATAAGTAATTTGTGTATTTTTGCTTTTTATTACGTGACTAGGATCAAATACAAATAATAATTGCCCTGAACAATATCATATATTTTCCCCCAGTTTTTTCCTACTAGTTTTAGAATTTCTGGCCTTCATATAGGTATGTAATTCACTTTGAGTTGATTCTTTGTATTTGGTATGAGATAAAGATCCATTTCCATTTTTCTGCACATGTACATTCAGTTTTTCCAGCAGGATTTATTGACAAGACTATCTTTCCCACATTGCACATTCTTGGCACCTCTGAAAAATCAGTTGAAAACAGATGTGAGACTTAAATCTTGTGCTCTTTTTTTCTGTTCCATTGGTCAATGTACTTTCTCTTTTCTCAGTTCTGTGCTGTTCCAATCAGGTAGTATGACGCCTCCACCTTTGTTATATTTGCTTATGATTTCCTTGAGTAGTTAGACTCTTGTGAGATTTATGGCAAATATTTGGATTACTTTTCTGTTTCTTTGAAGAATGTCATTGGTATATTGATAGATACTGCATTAAATCTACAAACTGATTTAGGTATTATGGACACTTAAAAATATCAGTTCTTGGGGCTGGGGATTTAGCTCAGCGGCAAAGCACCTGCCTGGCAAGCGCAAGGTCGTGAGTTCAGTTCCTGGTACCGGAGAAAAACCAAAACAAAACAAAACAAAAAAAAATCAATTCTTTCAATTTATAAAAGCAAGATAACATTTTATTTATTGGGGTCTTCAATTTTTTTCATCAAGGTCTTACAGTTTTTATTCTATAGGTCTTTAACCTCTTTGGTTAGATTGATTCCTAAATATTTTAATTTTTGTAGCTGTCGTAAATGCAATTGTTCTCTGACTCACATTCTCAGAGATGTTGTTATTAGTGCCTAGGGATGCTAATGACTTTTTAGCTGTTGAGTTTTGTTCTCCAGCTTTACTGTACTTTTAAATTATTTCAAAAAGTTTTTCTTGGTGGAGCCTGCAGTGTTGTATGTGTAGAAAATTATATCATCAGTAAATAATGACAGTTTCACTCTTTTTCTTAATTGGATGCTTTGAGTTCCTTCTCTTGCCTAATATCACTGACAAGAACTTCCAAATTATGTGGAATAGAACTGGGAAAAGTAGATATCTGTATCTTTTGTGATATGTTGGAAAATTTTATTATGGTTTAGACCCAGATGTTCCCCAAAGTCTCACGTGTTCACAAATGGGGCTTTGGGAAGGTGAAGATCATGGGGGCACAGTGTTTACCAAGGGATTAATCTAATAATGAGTTCATGGCTGAGTGTGCTGTTAGGGTGTGGGGCTTTACGTGGGGAGGTGGGTCACTGCTGGAGTAGGAAGGTGTATTCCTACACAGGAAGGTGTGTTCTTGTCACCGACTCCTCCCAGCCCTGCCTCTGCTTCTTCACTGCCACGGACTGAGCAGCTTTCTTCCACTATGCTCTTCTGCTGTGCCATTTCTGCCTTGAAGCCAGTCAGTTATGGACTGTATGGCCTGTGAAATCGTGGACCAAATCAACCTTTCCTCCTTTAATTTGTAGGCACTGGGTATTTTGTCTCAGTGATGAGAAAGTTGACTAACCCAGGAAACTGGTAGCAGGAGTGCAATCAGTGGTGTGATTAAACCTGACCATGTGGTTCAGAGACTTTGGAAATGTTCTCCATGAGGAGTTTGGAAACATTCACATAAATGGGCTAGAGAAAGCTTAAAATGCTGTAAGGGGAGCTTGATGGGCTATTTTTGTCAGAGTTCAGAAGATCAGAATGCTGACAGGAATGTGGAGAGTAAAGGTGAGGTTCATGAGGTTTCAGATGGAAACAGACTCTACTGAGATTTGGATCAGAGGCCATTTGTTGTCTATATTTTGCTCATGTCCTGAGATTTTGTATGAGACTGAATTTAAGGGCAACAGACTAATTAATCTGGAAAAGAAAATTTCAAGGTAGTCCAAAGGTCAGGCTTCAGCAGGGGTACCACTGGCTACTTTTAACCAGATCTACAGTGAGGTCCAGGAGCAAAAAACTTAGCCAAATGATGCGGAAAAATATTGTAGCTTGTGCAGAGAGAAAGCACATGTAAAATTGGGACTACAGAAAGTGTGGTTGTTGAATATTGGTTTCATTAAAAAAGAAGCCAAGGACAATAGGAAAGATGGCTTGAAGGTATCACAGGTATTTGCCAGACTTGATCCATTACAGACTTAAAGATATGAAATGGTAAATTCCTTTGCAAGACTTTGCTTTTAGAGAGAGCCCCAGGATGTTCTGTTCACTCAAGGCTGCCTATGGGAGTGTATCCACAAGTTCAGCCATCCAGATACTCAAAGGAGGGCACTGCAGCCATAGTCCAAGGTGACCCACCTCCTCCTATAGCTGGCAGCATATTTTGGTGTTATCCATGATACTGACTTTTCAGGCATGCAGAATATAAGAGTTATGGGGTAACTGAGGTTTCTACCCAGATTTCAGAGGTAGGTCAGGAGGCCATGCAATGTGGTGTGATGGGATCACAGTTCCTGCCAGAGGCACTTTAAAGGGTCAATCTGTGAAGCTGGGAGAGCAAAGACCTAGTTGTAATGGAAACCCCAAGAAGTGTGAGATGCTGGGAATATGGAACATTTGCCAAGGAAAGCTGTAGGCAGTGAGCAGAGCCAGTCCATGAAAGAGGTTATGTGGGCTGCAACCACAAGGTTAAGGGTGGAGTTGCCCAAGATCTTTGGGGCTCACAACTTACCACTACATGCCCTAGGTGCTTGCCATGGAACTAAACTACTTAATGTTTTCTGTTGGTTTTTAGTCTAGCTTGGGCCAGATTCATTTTTATTTCCCCATTTGTCTCGTTTGGAATGGAAATGTTTGCTCTGTGACATTTTGTGTTGTATGTATTTACTTTCCTTTTTGATTTTTACAGGGGCTCACGGCTAATTGCCCTTGAGTCTTATAGGAGATGTTGAACTTGGATTTTTCAGCAGTACTAGAACTGTTAAAAATTTGGCAACTCTTGGAGATGAACTAAATGCATTTTGTATAACAAGACGGACATGAGATTTTGGGGGGACCAAGGTTAGAATATTATGATTTAGATCTAAAATGTCCTCCAAAAGTCTCTTGTTTTCAAGGTAGAGCTTTTGGAAAATGATTGGATCATTGGGACACTATACTCATTAGTGGATTAATCCGTTCGTGAGTTCATAACTGAATGTGCCCTTAGAAGGTGGAGCATTGTTGGAAGAGGTGAGCTGGAAGGGTGTATTCTTATACATGGCTCTACCTTTTTTCCCCTCTGTGCTTCCTGGCTGCAATGGCTTGAGTAGTTTTCCTTTGCTAGACCCTTCTGCCATACCATTTCTTCCTTGAAGCTAGCTAACCATGGACTAAACCCACTGAAGTGGTGAGCCAGATAAACTTCTCCTCTTTAATTTGTGTGTGTTGGGTATCTTTTTTTCTAGTGATGAAAAAGCTAACTAATAGAGGTTTCAGGTTTTCATTGTTGAATATAATGTTAGTTGTGGACTTCTCATACATGGTCTTTATTATATTGAGGTACATTCATTATATAGCTAATTTAGTAACTTTTATTATGAAAGGATGTTCAATTCAGTAAAAAAATTTTTTTCGCCACTAATGAAATGATCCTATGGTTTTGTTTTTCATTATATTAATATGATATATAACATTTATTCATTTGTGTATGTTTAATCATCTTTATATTCCAATAATTAATCCCAGTTGTCTACAGTGGATGATCTGTTTAATACGCTGTTGATTTTGATTTCCTACCATTTTGTTTGTTTGCTAATATTTTGCTAAGGATTTTTACATGAATGTTCATCAAGAAATTTGATCTGGATTTTTTTCTTATAATTTCCGTGTCTTTCCTTGCAACCTCATAAAAATATTTTCCTCCTTTTCTATATTTTAGAAGAGTTTGAGAAGGATTGTTATTAATTTTTAAATGCTTGATAGAGGTTTTAGCCATAAAACCATCAAATCTTAGGCTTTTCTTTGATACTTTATTCATTATTGGTATGTTCCGATTTTCTTCCTTTGTAATTCCTTCCTGATAAATTATGTATGTCTGAGAATTTATCCATTTTTCTAGGCTACTAATTTTTGGCATGTAATTATTCATAGGAGTCTTTTTTCATGCTTTGTATTTCTGTAATATCATTTTTTTCTGCTCTGGTCTTTGTTATTTCCCTCTTTCTGTTTCTGCTAACTCTTGGCTTAGTTTGTTCTGTTTTCTAGTTCTTAGGGTGTAATATTAAGTTGCTTGTTTGGCATCATCTGACCTTCCTTCTTTCCTTCCTCTGTCTCTTCCTCCCTCCCTCCCTCCTTCCCCCTTTTCTCTTTATGGTACTGTGGATTTGAACACAGGGCCTCATGCATTCAAGCATGGTGAGCAAATGTTCTTCCAATGAGCTACATGCCCAGGTGTTTTTTGTTTTAGTGTAGGTGCATGTTGCTATAAAATTTCCTCTTAGAAATACTCTTACTGTGTGTAGTGAATTTTGACATGTTGCGTTTCTTTGTTCATTTGCATGAAGATTTAAATTTTATTCTTTCAACTTATTGGTTCCCTCATTATTTATTCAGTAGTATATTGTTTAATTTCCATGTGAATTCTCCCAAATTCCTCCTATTATTGATTTCTAGTCTTATACTCTTGTTGTTGATAAAGATAGTTGATATAATTTCAATGTTGTTAGATTTGATGAGGCTTGTTTTGTACCCTAACATGGTGTACCACCCTGGAGAATGGTCCCTGTGCACTTGAGAACAATGTGTATTCTGTTGCCATTGACTGGAATATGCTATCTATATTTGTAACGTGCATTTGGTCTAAATGTTGGCAAGAACAGTATTTTCTTATTACTTTTGTGTTTGTGTTTTATCCATTGTTGAAGGTGGGGTTATGAAATTCCCTATGGTTACTTATTGCTGTCTGTCTCATCTTTCAGATTCTTTTTAATTTTTGTTGTATATATTTAGCTGTTCCTATGTTGAGTGCATATATATTTACAATTGTTATATATTCAGATGAATTGTCCCTTTTATCATTATAAGGTGCTTCTTTGTCTGTTTGTAAAGTATTTGCCATAAAGCCAATCTCTTTCTCATATAAATGTAATTTCACCTGTTCCCTTTTGACCTCCAGTTGCAAAGAATATAGTTTTCTCCTTTATTTTCTATATATATTCTTCAAAGTGAGGAAAATACCTTGTAGGAAATCTATAGCTGGGTCTTTAAAAAAATTATTTTTCACTTTTCATGAGAGAATTTAATCCATTTACATTTAAGGTAACTCTAGATAAGTAAACACTTACTACTGTGATTTTATTAGGTGTTTTCTAAGTATTTTGCTGATACTTTGATTTTTTCTTTTTCTTGCCATCTTCCCTTGCAGTTGTTGGGTTTTTTTGTAGTGGTATAGCTTAAAAATTTTATTGTTCTTGCACTTCTACAAAAGGCTTTGCTTTGCGGTAACCATCAAGCTTACATAGAACACCTTATACCATTCTACTTGAAGGTGAAAGCAACTTGAGTTTTATAGGATGTAATCCTATGATTTACTTCCCCAACAAAAAACACACCTTACATTATAAATGTCAGGATTTCCATCATTTTGTAAAGTGCATCCTTAGCAACTTATTTTACCTGTAGTCAGTTATTATTCATAGTTTTGTATTTTAATCGTGATTATAGGAAAGAATTTGTCTTTATGCATCATTGTTACAATCCTAGAGTATTTTGAATACAGCATTACTCAGGCCATTGACTTTTGTGCTTTCATTTGTTTCATGTTTTTAATTTGTGGCATTTTTTCAGTGTAAAGAATTCCCTTTAACAATCCTATATATAGTTCCAGTGGTGATGAGCATTCTAAACTTTTGTTTTTCCAGGTACATTTTTATTTCTCCCTCATCTGAAAGATAGTTTCCTGAACAAAATATTCTTGGTCAGCAGGTTTTTGTATTTTTTTTTTTCTTTTTGATATAAGGTCTTGCTATGCAATTCAGGCTGCCCTTGAGCTCACTTTGTAGCCCAGGTTGGTCTTGAAGTTGCGATGATCCTCCTGCATCAGCCTCCCTAGTGCTGGGATTACTGGAATGTGCCACCATGCATGATCACAGTCAGCAGGTTTTTTTTCCCCAACAAGTTGAACGTATTACCCTATTTTCTCTGGGCCTGTAGGATTTACCCTGAGAAATATGTTGACAATTCTATTAGCACTGCTTTGCATGTGATTTGTTTCTTTTCTCTTGCTGCTCTTAGAAGTTTTTTTTTGTCTTTTAATAGTTTATTATACGTCTTGGTGTAGTCCTCTTGTGGCTGAATTTTATTGCAGATTTCTCAGCAGCTTGCACCAAGATGCAGCCATCTTTTACCAGTTTTATTCGGCTCCAACTCAATAATTACTTCTGTTGATGGAATCTGTTGTTGAGACTTTCCATTGATTTGTCAGTTCAGTCATGGCATCTTTCAACTCTAGGATTTCTATCGGCTCTTTTTTTATTGCTCCTATTTCTTTGTCCAACTTACTTATTTCAGGTATTGTTTTCCAAATGTGCTTAAATTTTCTGTCCATGTACTCCTGTATTCACTGAACTTCTTTATATTATTCTGAATTGTGCTAATCATGTCAGATTTTTTTGATGTGCGTTAAAAAAGCTTTATTAGTTTCTTTGTAATATGTGTGGTCTTGTGCTGACTACACAGTTGCAGAGATAGCCTCCTCTTCAGCATTTCCAGGTGTCTTTTGACAGGAATATACCATCAGTATTTATTCTAGCTTGTTACTCTGGAAGGGCCAGCCGAGACCATCCTGAGCACAGAAGTGTTAGTGAAAGCTCCCTAGTTGGCTGGTCCACTGCCTTGGCATTGGTCTTGGGTAGGGCTGCTATCTGGGCTCTGCTGTTAGGTGATCTCATTGGCTGGGCCCTGCTATCAAATACTGCTGAGTGGGTACTCTAATGGCTTCTGTTCAGGCCAGTTAGAAGATATATTTCCAGGCTGGCAAGTCCACTATTTGGAATTCATAACTGGGTAAGACTGAAGGTTTGGTTTAATGGTTACAGAGAGTCGCTGCTCAAGACTGATGGGACAAAAGACTGGCTCCATAGAAGTGTATAACTGAGGAATGCCTTTTCATTGGGTTTGAGACAATGGGTGGACTTCTGACTGAGTTGAGTGGCTGTTTGCTCTTCTGAGTCAAGCAGGTATAGCCCAGATGCACCTTTGAAATACGCAGAGGTGGGAGTCTTTCTGCCTGTGCAGCATCACTGGTGGGCTCCTGAGAACTACCTCAGAATGAACAAAAATCTGGATCAGAAAATCTCCGACTTCTACACGAAACTGTGCACATCGTCACAGCCTGTCGTGGTGAAGGGGGTGAGGTGGCATGGTAGGAGTGAGGACATTTTCCTTACCCTTTCAATTTGGATTTTACTCAGCTCTGTGGACCATGTAGGTACCTCAGCCTTGACAAAATGTCTTAGGGTTTTCAAAAAGAGGTTCTAATGTGTGAGTCGTTGCTAGTTGAACTTTCTGTGAGAAGAATGAAGCCTGAAGCTGCCTACGATTCCATTTCATAGATATCACTAAAAACAACCTTAATCTTCAAACACAGTCATCTGAAAGTATCCCAGTTGCCAAACGAAGTGGAGACTAACATGTGTCTCGTAACAGTACCCAGGAAGGATCCATCGTGTGACCCTAACAAGGATCGTGCCTCTGGGTTGGTGTAGAACCCCTCACACTATACTCCTTGGAGTGTGATCTGAAAATATCACCAGATTCACCTATGAAAGTATTTGGAAACCTGTGTAATGCAATGGAGCCCAGTGCAATGAACATTCCTTGTGTGCTCTTTCTGTGCAGAGCACAGCGCGGGTATTCTAGAAGGGTCAGCACACGAAGCAGTCATTTCCCCTGATCTCAAAGAGTGCTCTGTAGAGTGGGAAGGACAAGTACATAGACTCCTGAAGGAGGGATTTGGGGCAATAGGGTGAGCTCACGGCAGAGCTGTCAACCTTTGTTTAGAATGTGGGAGCAGGGAGGAATTCTCTGGCCAGCCCTGGACAGGGGACTACCCACTGTGTTGCTGGTAGTGATTTAAAGAAAATCACTTTAAGGAGATTCAAACAGAACGCAGTCACATTTCATCAACTCCTTACTATGGTCTTATTTCAGCATTAGAAAGGCCTTAGAGTCTTAAAAATGGAGCATGAATCTTGCTGGAAAGAGAACAAGACAACTATCCGCACTATCCATGACAGGGGCACTTATGAACTACAGTTCCACTGCCAGTGAGGTGGTCAGGCTAAGGACTTTCCAGTCATTCATTGAAACTGGAGGTGCAATTCCTTTTAGAGCAAAGAGCCTTTGGTAGTATGAGAATGAAATCCATGTTTTGCTCTGGAACAAATTCCTGAAATACAAGCCTATTTCCTTTTGCTTTCAGAAGCTTTCAGTTTAAGCACATTGCTTAATAACTCTACTTCTAAACTCACATTGAAGTACAGGGCGTAACCTCTCCACAAGGTAAAGGTCATAAGCTACTTTTACCTATAAAGCATATGATAGGCGTTGTTTATACTACTTAATTATTCTTGATCTTAGGAGTAAATCATTGGCAGTGAGTTTGATTTTTGTTTTAAATCCATGTATGAAGCCACACCCTCCTGTGAGGACAGGGTTTATGCCTATACTTCTTCTATCCACTTCCCTCTACAGCAGCTGAGTCTGAGCAGCTGGGTGGCTCTGGGCTGCGGTCCCCATGGCTCCCGCACGTTCGCCTGCACCCCTCCCTCTATACCTGTGTCTGCTGCTGGCATCTGGCTTTGCCCAGGCAGGCAGGCTGCTGGTGGTGCCCATGGACGGGAGCCACTGGTTCACCATGCGCTCTGTGGTGGAGAAGCTCGTCCAGAGAGGGCATGAGGTGGTGGTGGTTATGCCAGAGGTGAGTTGGCAGCTGGGACAGTCACTGAACTTCACAGTAAAGACTTACTCACTTTCTTATACCCTGGAAGACTTAAACCGGGGGTTCAAGGAAATCATTGAAGGCACATGGAAAACTCGAGAAGATAGTTTATTTTCTATTATTAAAGGTGCATCCAAAGATTTTTTTGAATTGTTATTTTCGCAATGTAGAAGTTTGTTTAACAACAAAGAACTAGTAGCATACTTGAAAGGGGCTTCTTTTGATGCAGTGTTCCTGGATCCTTTTGATACGTGTGGCGTGATTGTTGCCAAATATTTTTCACTCCCATCTGTGATCTTCACTAGGGGAGCGCTTTGCGCGTATATTGAAGAAGCTACCCAGTGCCCCAGTCCTCTTTCTTATGTTCCCAGGAATTTCCTGGGGTTCTCCAGTGCCATGACTTTTAAGCAGAGAGTACGAAACTATATTTCATACTTGGAGGAGCATTTACTTTGCCCCTATTTTTTAAAAAAAACCTTAGAAATTGCCTCTGAACTTCTCCAAACACCCGTCACAGCGTACGATCTCTTCAGCCACACGTCAATTTGGTTGCTCCGCACGGACTTTGTTTTCGACTATCCCAGGCCTGTGATGCCCAACATGGTCTTCGTTGGTGGGATCAACTGCCATGAGGGAAGGCCCCTGTCCAAGGTACGTTTTATCTCCTGTGGCACATGGAGGATAACCTGGGTTTGCAGCTTTAAAAAAAGGATTCTTTATGGAACTGTGATTTCTTATTTATATTTGTTATAGTTAGGGTTTCTTTCTGGTTAGCAAATCATTTCGTGCTGATTCTTTAATTGTGGGTAGCAAATTTTACACATCTGGCCTCCCTGCGTTATGGGGGTGAACCATTGACAGAGTTGTAGATAGTCTCCTGGCTGCATTACTTATTACCTTTTCTGGACAAATACATTGGTAAATGAAACTTCCCTTTCACTAGTTCTGTGCTACATTCTGTAGGAAAGAGCACTTCGCAGTTTTGTATGCATCTTTTCCAACCTGGGAGGATAATTTGATATATATCCACACATGTACATCTGGTGTAGAAATTTTTGCAGTTATTTGATTAAAATAAAATCAAGTGGCAGGTTGGAAATAATGTTCTTTACCTTCTTTTTTTCACTTCTTAAGGACACTGCTTTCAAATTTGATTGGTTCTTTTAATAATAGCATAAAAGTCTTTATTTTCAAGTCACTGTATTTTTTAATCAATCAATATTGATAGGTATTTAGAATTTTCCACTCTTTCTTCAGTGCACCAGACTGCACTGAACTTGCTTATGCAATTTTCTTGGTGGCACCAGGACCTTTAGACTGAGGTATATGTGTAGTTCTTCTCCTTTTTTCTTTCAATTTTGAGACAGGATTTAAGTCACCCAAGCTGGATTTAAATTTACAATTCTGCCTCATCATCCTAGAGTACTTGGTTCACAGGTGTGTGCCACCCACACCTGGCTTTAAAACTTCCTTTAAATTCACATATTTCTGCATCTTAATGGGCCTTAATAGGCCTTAGCTTAGTAGGCCTAGGTACCACATGGCAGGGCTTGATAGTATGGACATGTGACATTTTGATAAATTTGAGAATTGATTTCAAATCTTGAAAACTTGAACTAAGACCAGCAGTAGATGAGAACTGTAGTTTTCCCATACCCTCTCCAACTCCAAGTGCTGTTAAACTTATTTTTGTTCATTTTTTGGGTCAAGAAAGTTCTGTGTAGCTGCTTGTTTGCATGCCCTATCTTCACAGATATATTGGCCACTTATATTTCTTCTTTTGTGGATTGCATATTCCCAATCTGTAATCACTTTATAGGGCCATTTATCTTTTTTTTTTTGCCATTCATTTTTTTTTTTTTTTTTTTTTTTTTTTTCCAGTACCGGGAACCGAACTCACGACCTTGCGCTTGCCAGGCAGGCGCTTTTGCCGTGCCATTCATCTTCATAATGAATTTTATAAGCCTTTTTAGTACTAACACTATTAACACAGCTTTCGTATATGCACTATAAATATTTTTTCCTTGGATGTTCTTTACCTTTTGACAAATAGAACTTTTACTTTGGGGAGTAGAATTGATGAGAGATCTTCCCAAGCCTAAAGTACATAAATGTTTTCTCCACATTGTGTTTTAACTCCTCCAATGCGTATGGCTTGATTTCTTTTGTAGTGAGACTTTTAACACACACAGTGTAAGGATCTAATTTTATTCATTTTTTAAAGGATAATTCATTATCCTAGTGCCATTAAGTACTAATTCCATTGTTCACTCCTGAACTGAAATGTATCTTTATCTTATTTTAGTTCATTGTATCATTTTTATCTGTTCTCAATTCTCAGTTTAGTTCCACTAATTTGTCTATTTGTACGTAGGAATCATATTTTGCTTAAGTACTTTTGTAGTAAGCATTAAGGTCTGGTAGAGCAAGTGTCATGCTCAGTAGTTGTTTTTCTAAGTTTTTGTGATTCTAGTAGAAATTTAAAATTATTCATGAATTTAGAATTGTTTTGTTTAATTCTAAAAATAAAACCATATAAGTCCCATTAATATTGCTTTTTTTTCTTATTTGAGAGAGCTTTGCATGTTTTTGCTTTTATATCTTCCTATTCTGGAATAATATTCCATTTTACTGATTCAGCTCTTATTTTATATCATCAATAAAATTTTGTACCTTAGTTTATGTAATCATTTTCTTTCTTATTAGAATAATAGGCATTTTATTTTTTTGAAATTATTGTACACAGCCTAAATTTTTTTTCTCTCCTTTGGATTTTCCACATTTATTTTGTATCTAGCCATATTCCTAACTTCTCTGATTGGTCTATAAAATTTATTAGACATACAGTGTCACTTGCCAATGATTTCCTCCCCTAATATTTATACCCCTTACTTTCCTTTACTGGAGAATGTACCTCCAAATCATTGTAGAATTATATTATTGGTCTGGGTAATTTAAATTGGCGTTTGATCACTTGCAATTGAGTATGTCTTGACAAATGCAAGAGTAATATCCTTGGCAAATACATAGTGTTTAATTCCTGGTAAGATATTTCATGTCTTATCTCTACGTTATTTCCTTAGGGGTGGACTGTACATGTTTTTCTGCTGTTCTGGCTTCTTACACGGTAGCTCTTGTCGGTCATTCTCTCGTGTACTGCGTGCGTCTGCTGAAAGTGATTTTCCTGTCAGCTTGATGGGAAAGTGAAATAGTGCACTTTCTAAAAGGCTGAGAGACTAGTTTTAACTGTGTAAAAGCTAGGCCTGAATTTTTTGCCCTCGGCAAGACCAAGCAAGGAGGTGGAGGGGGCAGGGCTGTAAGAAGCCGAGCTGGTTCAAAGAGCTTCTTCTCCCCTTTGCTCCCTGTCAGTTCAGCACCAAGTGCACTCGGGCCCCACCTGTGACCTTGTTCTCTTCCCCGGGGTGGAGCCCTGCAACTTGCTGCACCCACAGCGACTTCAGAGAGGCTCCTTGCAACACCCTGAGGGCTTAGAGATAGCAAAGCTGTGTATGATTTCGTTATCACCCATCAGATAGAGATGTGTATAAAATATGACATTATTGAACCCTATAGTTATATATTTACAAATGTATATGGTTTTAGATATCTATTAAAGGGTATATGTAGATTTTATATATGTGAAAAGTTAAATATTTCTAAATATGAGCATGAAGCAAGCAAAATTAAACTAGCATTGAGATCTCAAAGAGAGCCCTTGGACAAGGAACTTCCATAGTAAGTACAAAAGGAAATGTTCATCAACGTAGCTGTGGGCTGTGTAGATTTTTCCCTCTCTATTGCAGATGGGCAGCCTCTCTCAGAGACCTTTTAGCTGTCGTATTTGTGGAAAACGAGGCTGAACAGAGTCTGCGTCTCATTTTCCTGATAAGAAGGAAACACTGCTTCCTAATTGTGTGTGTGTGTGTGTGTGTGCATGTGCATTTATGTGTGTATGTGGACACTTCTGTTTGTTTTAGGCCCTGCATAATGGATTTTCCTGCATGTCTCCTGTAGCAAGCTCTGGAGTTTATCTAGACTCGTTATAGCCAGGGGTGTAATTAGATATTTCAACAACGATGGTAGATCATCACTCGAAATGCTTAAATAGATCTACTGGGGCAAAATCTATTCCCAGTCTTTTTTCAGTTTTTGGTACGTTTCAGCAGGATTGATGGCTGGGTCCAGCTGGGAGGAATTCACATTCAGCCTGGACAGTTCTGGGCAGGTGTAGCTGTGGAGTAATGGGGCTGGAGTACAGTGACGTAGTAACAGAAGACCTCAGGTTCCCCATCCTGATGCTGACATCCGTGTGTCTCATCTCTACATGTGGCTGCCCTCCTGTGTAGCTAGCAGGTTCCTTGGGAACTGTCTTGCCTCTGGTCTTTTCTGAATGTCTCATGCTGTAAAATTGCTTACGGAGGGGTTGACTTGTACCTCATGGTCTCAGTCCCTCCAAAGATGTGACTTGTTCTTAGTGGCTGTGGTGGTATTACAGAGTGACATGCACTTGGCTGTTCTCTCCTTATTTAATATGAAGCGTCCTTCTTAACACTGCCAGCCTCCATTGCCTGGCTGAGTGCTGGGGATAGCGGACGTGGCTTTGCCTGCTAAAAGCTGGCTGTATCATTGGGAGGTAGACTTCCGCCAGTGACAAATTGGGAAACATCCTCTGAAAGGAAAGGAAAGGATAGGGTGCCCAGGAGCTGATCACAGGGTGCCTGGCAGCACGAGGAGGACCTGAAAACGCAAGGTGCTAAGCAGAGACAATGGCAGCGGCAGCACACACCCGAGTGTCACAAGTTCTTTAGTGTTTGGAACCCTGGTGTGCCGTTCTTCATCGTGCATCCCAGAATGTCTTTACTAAACACAAGGGAGTGCAAGTTCTAGTTTATGTCTTTTCTGAGTAACCCTTGTGTCTTGCCCTCCTTAGTGACCTGTGCTTCTCTTTACTGTTTCTGGGATACTGGGACTGTTGGCACACTGCTGTAAGTCCCCAGGAAGTTATCGATTCAGCCCATGCAGCAGGACAGGTGGCCCTGAGATGACTGTGCCCTGCCCATCCATCCCGTGTGATTCACACTGGCCCACCTTGGACCTGCTCCAAAGTCTGAGCCCAGAGCCATTCGCAGCCTCTCACATGCGTTAAGTTGCACTTGTAGCTCATGCACATCCACCGTGTCTGTGTAACCCAGTGGATTCAGCTGTGGTGGATTGTCATGCATGGTTATGTTTTTATAACTATTTATTAAAACTTTAGTTAATTTGATTTTTCCGTTTTTGTTATTCTAGATTCAGCATATTTAGCTTTTCAAGTTTCAAATTTTTTGCAGGTCCTTTGAAATCCCGTAGGTCTTGACCCTGTTATTCCTGAGTTGTGGATTCAAGAGTGTGGGGTCAGCCTTTCCAGATACTTCTCAGCTTCTTGCATGGCACTGTTCCCATGCATGCCTTTGGTCTCCTCGCTACCCAAAATGCCAGGCACCCTCCATGGAAATTAGCTTCACCCCATGATCTCTGCAGCACTACTTTGGAGTGTGGCCCAAGCCTGAATCTTTGGTATGCGGTAATCCCCGAGAAACAGTTGGCTTTTGCCTGCACGCTCAGGTGAACCCTGATGCTGCAGGACACCTTGAGGCCCACAGCACCACACATGACGGCATTGGGCCTTCAGGACATTTCCCGTTTAGGGACCATTCTTGTGGCAACAGACATACCAGACTCCTCTTTCTAGTATCCAGTGTGGGAACACACACACACACACACACACACACACGCACACACACACACACACCATACTTAGCAATAGTGTAGTCAAACCTCAGAAGCAAAAAGAAATGCTTCTAACACCAAATGGTGTCTTAACTTGCAAGGCACAGTTCTAGGGATTATGCAAAGTGATGTTAGCTCCTGTCCTTCATCTCCTGCCCTATGTCCCTTTGTGCTTGCTGGGAATAAGAACAGGGCCTGCAGATAGGCCATATGATATTTAGAGCAGGACTCTATTAGGAAGGGCCCAGGCTATGGACCTCAGCGGAATGGGGATGTCCAGTATGAGGAACCTGAGGCTTGAGCTCCTCTGGCTTCTCCTGCCTTCACTGGCTCGCTTAAGCGTTCTCTCTCCAGATGTACTTATTGTTTTTGGAAGGCGTCCTGCCTAGCTCTTTCCTGCCCGGGAAGGGTGGGACTTGCACATTGTGTCCTTTGTAACTTTCCAAGGTCTTTATGCTGTCTTGATGGAGCCAAAGCAGGTTGCTGGCATCTTCCAGCTTCTAATTGTCTGAGCAGGAAACTCTGCCGGTGTGTCCCCGGGAGGGTCCTGGGAAGCTGCCCCCAGCTTGGACTGGCCTGAGTGTTTGCATGCCTTGAGCCATGAATTTGCATCTCGCTTGTGTTTCTGGGGCCAGCCCTGCAGTTGGGATGGCCCCTTCCATCCTGTTTTGCAGGATTCTTTTCCTCTCCCATGCCCCGGCCTGCAGCCAGTACCAAGGCACGGGTCAGGGCATGTTTCAAGAGCTGCCCTGCATGACTGGCTCTGGCAAGTCTGTTCCAGCGATTCTAGGAAGCCCGTCCTGTGGGAACACCCGTATTTCCACATCCCCCGCCCATTGGGCCCTCCCTCGGCATTGTGCTGAACGCAGAACAAACATCACCCTCCCTCCCTGCCTCGGTTGAGAAACCCAGAGCTGAGGAAACGAATTGCTGCCTGGCTGGTGGGTGGTGGGATTGGAAGCAGACCCAGATTTTCTGACTTCCCATGCTGCCTAGACTCTCCTTGCTCAAGCCTCGACTTCCTAAAGGCAAGTAATAGCTTACGTGTTCGGATATATGATAGGGAGTATGTACTTCGGGCCGTGTCCAGTTTTTTTTCTGGTTGGAGTTCGGCCAACTCTTGTAATTTCCCAGGAGATGTGGGGATAAAGGAAGACTGAGCTGTTATATAGAAGAAGCCCCTTTAGCCACATCCGGAATCTTTTGTAGTCCTGTACGGGTGGGGGCTAGTTGCCAGGGGAACCAACTTTGGGATTAGAGAGAGAGGAGGAGAAAGGAGCTGAGTGTTGAGTTTATCACCTATGGCTGATGATTTAATCAACACCTATTCCGTGAAACCCCAAAAGGGCAGGCTGTGAAGAGCTTCGGGTTGCTGAAGGGGTGAAGAGGAGTGCTGCGTGCGTCTGTGCAAGTCTGGGTCCCTTCACCCGTGTCTTGTCCTTTGTCCTTCTCATCTGGCTGTTCATTTCTGCCCTTTGTAATGACCTTTGTAGTAAACTAGTAGCCAAGAGACCTGTGTTGTCTTTGCTTCTGTGAGCCCTTCTAGCAAATGACTGAACATAAAAAGAGAGTGGAAACCTCTGGTTTGTAGCCAGGTCATAGAGAAATTGTTTGTGGTAGAAGCAGTCTTCCGGGAGTCAGTTCTTAGCCTGTGAGGTCTGTGCTAGCTTGGTGAGTGTCAGAACTGAACTGAGTTGCACCCGTTCAGCTAGTGTTTGAGAATTGCTCATTGTGGAAGAAAATCCCTACATATGTGGTCACACAATTGTTTTATGTTAAGTGAGAGCATGGAAGGAAAAAGTTTTTCTCCCCTGTACACACATTCCTGGGATTAATCAACACAGATATGGAGTCTGCCCACTCTATTTTCTCCCCTGTACACACATTCCTCCCCTGTGCTCACAGTCAATGAGCAGCATCTTAAGGAACACAGTTTTTTACATGTTCTTATTTCATCTTCATTACTTGAATGAAAAATGAAAATAAAGTCTGGGAATAAAATGGGCAAGCCAAAAGTGAATTTATCCATTCAATATTTATTGAGCACCGACTGGATGCCTGGGTGCTGGGGCTATGGCAGAGAACAAAGTAAACACATGGCCCTTAAAGAACCCCCATTAGTTGGGGGAGACACACAATAAGTAAACAGGTGGTAAAGAAAGAGGAGGAAGGGGGCTCCAGAGGGATGAGCTGAACTGCTTGGTCACAGGGGAGATCAGACATGAACCAGATCTGGAATGAAGGGAGTGATCAGGCCATGTGGCCCTCTGGGGCGCAGTGGACAACTTGATTAATGTCATCACCTGGATCAGGGTTGGCAAACCACAGCCCGTAGCCTGCAGCCTGCTTTCTTTAGAACACGGCCCCACCGCTTGCTGGGTGTTGTTTATGGCAGTTACTTGCCCACTACGGTGGCAGAGCTGTGTCACTGCCAAAGAGACCCAGTGGCCTGCAAAAACTAAAATGTGTACTCTCGGAACCTTTGCAGAAAGTGGCTCCTAACGTTTTCCTGATCTAGAATTGAAGGTCTCAAAATGTGCTCTGGGAACCCTGGGGACCTTTGGGCCCCTTTCAGCGTGTGTGTGAGGCTGAGCTATTACCAGTGTTAGAATACAGTCCTACCAAGACGTTATTCGCCCCTTCGCTGCTCACCCTCCCCAGAGGGCACTGTAGCATTTTCCAGAAGTACAAGTTGTCTGATATAGATTGCAACAGAGTAAATAAAGATCAAAATAAATGACAGGCAATAGGAAGTAGGGCGATAGATCTTTCTAAAGGGAAAAGGGATCGAGGAATGGAGGGAGGGGGAGAGGCAAAGGAATGAAAAAGAAGAGTTAAGATGTGCTGTGCACATGTGCGGACTCCACATAAGGAATGGAAATATCAATAAAACATTTAAAATTTTTCTAAAGAGAGAAATAGGAGTTTACTGTCATCTGTGAGGTCAGACATCACGAGAATAGTAAATGTGTAAAATAATTCACTCTTTGGACTAGTTTCTATTTGTTTGGGGGAGAAATAGTTATTTTTAACGCGTAGAAGTGATTTGTGTAGACTCATAGTGGGTGTATTCTTGTCAAACATGTTAATGAGGAAAGCTTTATAAATGTGTCAGCTTTGATTTCTGAAATAGTTGACTTGGGTAGGTATAACCCCCATAAATAGAAGCCTTTGGGGGTTTCTGTACTGTTGAAGGAGTGTTTAAGTAAATTGCATAGGACATTTAGGGGCCTGAATCTTGGAGGCAGAGTAGATGGAGACACTTGACCACTTCTCTGGAGGGCAGGAGAGCGAGAGAGATAATAGCCATCTCCTGGCTGTAGCTATTTTTAGCTGGCAGGGTAAGGGAATTTCCTCTGATCCAATCTTCACAATGAAAATGAGTTTTGAGACTTCCAAGAAGATGGCTGAGTGGTGAACAGCAGAGAAACAGCTTCTCTGAGATTTGGTGTCCAGATGCTGGAACATACCAACGTGAGGAAGAGAAGAAGGAGGGAGGTGGGTGCCTGGGATTCAGCAAGGGTCTGGAGTGAGGGTTGAAGCCCACAGGGAGTGTGAAGCGAGACACCTGAGTGCAGAAAAAGGAAATGACAGGCCACCTGAAGAAATCAGGTTCCAGCCTCACAGACAGAAACCAGCCTGAACTTCAGCGGAATGATAAGTGCAGGCTTGCTGGGGTTGTCACTACCCCACTGTAAAGCCACAGCTGATTTGCTGGGATTAATCAACACAGATCTGGAGTCTACACACTCTATCTACCAGCTACAGCAGGACATGCCCTGAAGTGGCCATTTTTTTTTCTTTTCTAGTGTTTGTTTTGTTTTTTCTTGATTGTTTGTTCTT
>NW_004955453.1:2424625-2457012 GCF_000276665.1 Chinchilla lanigera | reverse complement strand
TTTTTTTTTTTTTTTTTTTTTTTTTTTTTTTGTTTTTCTCCAGTACCGGGAACCGAACTCACGACCTTGCGCTTGCCAGGCAGGCGCTTTTGCCGTGCCATTCATCTTCATAATGAATTTTATAAGCCTTTTTAGTACTAACACTATTAACACAGCTTTCGTATATGCACTATAAATATTTTTTCCTTGGATGTTCTTTACCTTTTGACAAATAGAACTTTTACTTTGGGGAGTAGAATTGATGAGAGATCTTCCCAAGCCTAAAGTACATAAATGTTTTCTCCACATTGTGTTTTAACTCCTCCAATGCGTATGGCTTGATTTCTTTTGTAGTGAGACTTTTAACACACACAGTGTAAGGATCTAATTTTATTCATTTTTTAAAGGATAATTCATTATCCTAGTGCCATTAAGTACTAATTCCATTGTTCACTCCTGAACTGAAATGTATCTTTATCTTATTTTAGTTCATTGTATCATTTTTATCTGTTCTCAATTCTCAGTTTAGTTCCACTAATTTGTCTATTTGTACGTAGGAATCATATTTTGCTTAAGTACTTTTGTAGTAAGCATTAAGGTCTGGTAGAGCAAGTGTCATGCTCAGTAGTTGTTTTTCTAAGTTTTTGTGATTCTAGTAGAAATTTAAAATTATTCATGAATTTAGAATTGTTTTGTTTAATTCTAAAAATAAAACCATATAAGTCCCATTAATATTGCTTTTTTTTCTTATTTGAGAGAGCTTTGCATGTTTTTGCTTTTATATCTTCCTATTCTGGAATAATATTCCATTTTACTGATTCAGCTCTTATTTTATATCATCAATAAAATTTTGTACCTTAGTTTATGTAATCATTTTCTTTCTTATTAGAATAATAGGCATTTTATTTTTTTGAAATTATTGTACACAGCCTAAATTTTTTTTCTCTCCTTTGGATTTTCCACATTTATTTTGTATCTAGCCATATTCCTAACTTCTCTGATTGGTCTATAAAATTTATTAGACATACAGTGTCACTTGCCAATGATTTCCTCCCCTAATATTTATACCCCTTACTTTCCTTTACTGGAGAATGTACCTCCAAATCATTGTAGAATTATATTATTGGTCTGGGTAATTTAAATTGGCGTTTGATCACTTGCAATTGAGTATGTCTTGACAAATGCAAGAGTAATATCCTTGGCAAATACATAGTGTTTAATTCCTGGTAAGATATTTCATGTCTTATCTCTACGTTATTTCCTTAGGGGTGGACTGTACATGTTTTTCTGCTGTTCTGGCTTCTTACACGGTAGCTCTTGTCGGTCATTCTCTCGTGTACTGCGTGCGTCTGCTGAAAGTGATTTTCCTGTCAGCTTGATGGGAAAGTGAAATAGTGCACTTTCTAAAAGGCTGAGAGACTAGTTTTAACTGTGTAAAAGCTAGGCCTGAATTTTTTGCCCTCGGCAAGACCAAGCAAGGAGGTGGAGGGGGCAGGGCTGTAAGAAGCCGAGCTGGTTCAAAGAGCTTCTTCTCCCCTTTGCTCCCTGTCAGTTCAGCACCAAGTGCACTCGGGCCCCACCTGTGACCTTGTTCTCTTCCCCGGGGTGGAGCCCTGCAACTTGCTGCACCCACAGCGACTTCAGAGAGGCTCCTTGCAACACCCTGAGGGCTTAGAGATAGCAAAGCTGTGTATGATTTCGTTATCACCCATCAGATAGAGATGTGTATAAAATATGACATTATTGAACCCTATAGTTATATATTTACAAATGTATATGGTTTTAGATATCTATTAAAGGGTATATGTAGATTTTATATATGTGAAAAGTTAAATATTTCTAAATATGAGCATGAAGCAAGCAAAATTAAACTAGCATTGAGATCTCAAAGAGAGCCCTTGGACAAGGAACTTCCATAGTAAGTACAAAAGGAAATGTTCATCAACGTAGCTGTGGGCTGTGTAGATTTTTCCCTCTCTATTGCAGATGGGCAGCCTCTCTCAGAGACCTTTTAGCTGTCGTATTTGTGGAAAACGAGGCTGAACAGAGTCTGCGTCTCATTTTCCTGATAAGAAGGAAACACTGCTTCCTAATTGTGTGTGTGTGTGTGTGTGTGCATGTGCATTTATGTGTGTATGTGGACACTTCTGTTTGTTTTAGGCCCTGCATAATGGATTTTCCTGCATGTCTCCTGTAGCAAGCTCTGGAGTTTATCTAGACTCGTTATAGCCAGGGGTGTAATTAGATATTTCAACAACGATGGTAGATCATCACTCGAAATGCTTAAATAGATCTACTGGGGCAAAATCTATTCCCAGTCTTTTTTCAGTTTTTGGTACGTTTCAGCAGGATTGATGGCTGGGTCCAGCTGGGAGGAATTCACATTCAGCCTGGACAGTTCTGGGCAGGTGTAGCTGTGGAGTAATGGGGCTGGAGTACAGTGACGTAGTAACAGAAGACCTCAGGTTCCCCATCCTGATGCTGACATCCGTGTGTCTCATCTCTACATGTGGCTGCCCTCCTGTGTAGCTAGCAGGTTCCTTGGGAACTGTCTTGCCTCTGGTCTTTTCTGAATGTCTCATGCTGTAAAATTGCTTACGGAGGGGTTGACTTGTACCTCATGGTCTCAGTCCCTCCAAAGATGTGACTTGTTCTTAGTGGCTGTGGTGGTATTACAGAGTGACATGCACTTGGCTGTTCTCTCCTTATTTAATATGAAGCGTCCTTCTTAACACTGCCAGCCTCCATTGCCTGGCTGAGTGCTGGGGATAGCGGACGTGGCTTTGCCTGCTAAAAGCTGGCTGTATCATTGGGAGGTAGACTTCCGCCAGTGACAAATTGGGAAACATCCTCTGAAAGGAAAGGAAAGGATAGGGTGCCCAGGAGCTGATCACAGGGTGCCTGGCAGCACGAGGAGGACCTGAAAACGCAAGGTGCTAAGCAGAGACAATGGCAGCGGCAGCACACACCCGAGTGTCACAAGTTCTTTAGTGTTTGGAACCCTGGTGTGCCGTTCTTCATCGTGCATCCCAGAATGTCTTTACTAAACACAAGGGAGTGCAAGTTCTAGTTTATGTCTTTTCTGAGTAACCCTTGTGTCTTGCCCTCCTTAGTGACCTGTGCTTCTCTTTACTGTTTCTGGGATACTGGGACTGTTGGCACACTGCTGTAAGTCCCCAGGAAGTTATCGATTCAGCCCATGCAGCAGGACAGGTGGCCCTGAGATGACTGTGCCCTGCCCATCCATCCCGTGTGATTCACACTGGCCCACCTTGGACCTGCTCCAAAGTCTGAGCCCAGAGCCATTCGCAGCCTCTCACATGCGTTAAGTTGCACTTGTAGCTCATGCACATCCACCGTGTCTGTGTAACCCAGTGGATTCAGCTGTGGTGGATTGTCATGCATGGTTATGTTTTTATAACTATTTATTAAAACTTTAGTTAATTTGATTTTTCCGTTTTTGTTATTCTAGATTCAGCATATTTAGCTTTTCAAGTTTCAAATTTTTTGCAGGTCCTTTGAAATCCCGTAGGTCTTGACCCTGTTATTCCTGAGTTGTGGATTCAAGAGTGTGGGGTCAGCCTTTCCAGATACTTCTCAGCTTCTTGCATGGCACTGTTCCCATGCATGCCTTTGGTCTCCTCGCTACCCAAAATGCCAGGCACCCTCCATGGAAATTAGCTTCACCCCATGATCTCTGCAGCACTACTTTGGAGTGTGGCCCAAGCCTGAATCTTTGGTATGCGGTAATCCCCGAGAAACAGTTGGCTTTTGCCTGCACGCTCAGGTGAACCCTGATGCTGCAGGACACCTTGAGGCCCACAGCACCACACATGACGGCATTGGGCCTTCAGGACATTTCCCGTTTAGGGACCATTCTTGTGGCAACAGACATACCAGACTCCTCTTTCTAGTATCCAGTGTGGGAACACACACACACACACACACACACACACGCACACACACACACACACCATACTTAGCAATAGTGTAGTCAAACCTCAGAAGCAAAAAGAAATGCTTCTAACACCAAATGGTGTCTTAACTTGCAAGGCACAGTTCTAGGGATTATGCAAAGTGATGTTAGCTCCTGTCCTTCATCTCCTGCCCTATGTCCCTTTGTGCTTGCTGGGAATAAGAACAGGGCCTGCAGATAGGCCATATGATATTTAGAGCAGGACTCTATTAGGAAGGGCCCAGGCTATGGACCTCAGCGGAATGGGGATGTCCAGTATGAGGAACCTGAGGCTTGAGCTCCTCTGGCTTCTCCTGCCTTCACTGGCTCGCTTAAGCGTTCTCTCTCCAGATGTACTTATTGTTTTTGGAAGGCGTCCTGCCTAGCTCTTTCCTGCCCGGGAAGGGTGGGACTTGCACATTGTGTCCTTTGTAACTTTCCAAGGTCTTTATGCTGTCTTGATGGAGCCAAAGCAGGTTGCTGGCATCTTCCAGCTTCTAATTGTCTGAGCAGGAAACTCTGCCGGTGTGTCCCCGGGAGGGTCCTGGGAAGCTGCCCCCAGCTTGGACTGGCCTGAGTGTTTGCATGCCTTGAGCCATGAATTTGCATCTCGCTTGTGTTTCTGGGGCCAGCCCTGCAGTTGGGATGGCCCCTTCCATCCTGTTTTGCAGGATTCTTTTCCTCTCCCATGCCCCGGCCTGCAGCCAGTACCAAGGCACGGGTCAGGGCATGTTTCAAGAGCTGCCCTGCATGACTGGCTCTGGCAAGTCTGTTCCAGCGATTCTAGGAAGCCCGTCCTGTGGGAACACCCGTATTTCCACATCCCCCGCCCATTGGGCCCTCCCTCGGCATTGTGCTGAACGCAGAACAAACATCACCCTCCCTCCCTGCCTCGGTTGAGAAACCCAGAGCTGAGGAAACGAATTGCTGCCTGGCTGGTGGGTGGTGGGATTGGAAGCAGACCCAGATTTTCTGACTTCCCATGCTGCCTAGACTCTCCTTGCTCAAGCCTCGACTTCCTAAAGGCAAGTAATAGCTTACGTGTTCGGATATATGATAGGGAGTATGTACTTCGGGCCGTGTCCAGTTTTTTTTCTGGTTGGAGTTCGGCCAACTCTTGTAATTTCCCAGGAGATGTGGGGATAAAGGAAGACTGAGCTGTTATATAGAAGAAGCCCCTTTAGCCACATCCGGAATCTTTTGTAGTCCTGTACGGGTGGGGGCTAGTTGCCAGGGGAACCAACTTTGGGATTAGAGAGAGAGGAGGAGAAAGGAGCTGAGTGTTGAGTTTATCACCTATGGCTGATGATTTAATCAACACCTATTCCGTGAAACCCCAAAAGGGCAGGCTGTGAAGAGCTTCGGGTTGCTGAAGGGGTGAAGAGGAGTGCTGCGTGCGTCTGTGCAAGTCTGGGTCCCTTCACCCGTGTCTTGTCCTTTGTCCTTCTCATCTGGCTGTTCATTTCTGCCCTTTGTAATGACCTTTGTAGTAAACTAGTAGCCAAGAGACCTGTGTTGTCTTTGCTTCTGTGAGCCCTTCTAGCAAATGACTGAACATAAAAAGAGAGTGGAAACCTCTGGTTTGTAGCCAGGTCATAGAGAAATTGTTTGTGGTAGAAGCAGTCTTCCGGGAGTCAGTTCTTAGCCTGTGAGGTCTGTGCTAGCTTGGTGAGTGTCAGAACTGAACTGAGTTGCACCCGTTCAGCTAGTGTTTGAGAATTGCTCATTGTGGAAGAAAATCCCTACATATGTGGTCACACAATTGTTTTATGTTAAGTGAGAGCATGGAAGGAAAAAGTTTTTCTCCCCTGTACACACATTCCTGGGATTAATCAACACAGATATGGAGTCTGCCCACTCTATTTTCTCCCCTGTACACACATTCCTCCCCTGTGCTCACAGTCAATGAGCAGCATCTTAAGGAACACAGTTTTTTACATGTTCTTATTTCATCTTCATTACTTGAATGAAAAATGAAAATAAAGTCTGGGAATAAAATGGGCAAGCCAAAAGTGAATTTATCCATTCAATATTTATTGAGCACCGACTGGATGCCTGGGTGCTGGGGCTATGGCAGAGAACAAAGTAAACACATGGCCCTTAAAGAACCCCCATTAGTTGGGGGAGACACACAATAAGTAAACAGGTGGTAAAGAAAGAGGAGGAAGGGGGCTCCAGAGGGATGAGCTGAACTGCTTGGTCACAGGGGAGATCAGACATGAACCAGATCTGGAATGAAGGGAGTGATCAGGCCATGTGGCCCTCTGGGGCGCAGTGGACAACTTGATTAATGTCATCACCTGGATCAGGGTTGGCAAACCACAGCCCGTAGCCTGCAGCCTGCTTTCTTTAGAACACGGCCCCACCGCTTGCTGGGTGTTGTTTATGGCAGTTACTTGCCCACTACGGTGGCAGAGCTGTGTCACTGCCAAAGAGACCCAGTGGCCTGCAAAAACTAAAATGTGTACTCTCGGAACCTTTGCAGAAAGTGGCTCCTAACGTTTTCCTGATCTAGAATTGAAGGTCTCAAAATGTGCTCTGGGAACCCTGGGGACCTTTGGGCCCCTTTCAGCGTGTGTGTGAGGCTGAGCTATTACCAGTGTTAGAATACAGTCCTACCAAGACGTTATTCGCCCCTTCGCTGCTCACCCTCCCCAGAGGGCACTGTAGCATTTTCCAGAAGTACAAGTTGTCTGATATAGATTGCAACAGAGTAAATAAAGATCAAAATAAATGACAGGCAATAGGAAGTAGGGCGATAGATCTTTCTAAAGGGAAAAGGGATCGAGGAATGGAGGGAGGGGGAGAGGCAAAGGAATGAAAAAGAAGAGTTAAGATGTGCTGTGCACATGTGCGGACTCCACATAAGGAATGGAAATATCAATAAAACATTTAAAATTTTTCTAAAGAGAGAAATAGGAGTTTACTGTCATCTGTGAGGTCAGACATCACGAGAATAGTAAATGTGTAAAATAATTCACTCTTTGGACTAGTTTCTATTTGTTTGGGGGAGAAATAGTTATTTTTAACGCGTAGAAGTGATTTGTGTAGACTCATAGTGGGTGTATTCTTGTCAAACATGTTAATGAGGAAAGCTTTATAAATGTGTCAGCTTTGATTTCTGAAATAGTTGACTTGGGTAGGTATAACCCCCATAAATAGAAGCCTTTGGGGGTTTCTGTACTGTTGAAGGAGTGTTTAAGTAAATTGCATAGGACATTTAGGGGCCTGAATCTTGGAGGCAGAGTAGATGGAGACACTTGACCACTTCTCTGGAGGGCAGGAGAGCGAGAGAGATAATAGCCATCTCCTGGCTGTAGCTATTTTTAGCTGGCAGGGTAAGGGAATTTCCTCTGATCCAATCTTCACAATGAAAATGAGTTTTGAGACTTCCAAGAAGATGGCTGAGTGGTGAACAGCAGAGAAACAGCTTCTCTGAGATTTGGTGTCCAGATGCTGGAACATACCAACGTGAGGAAGAGAAGAAGGAGGGAGGTGGGTGCCTGGGATTCAGCAAGGGTCTGGAGTGAGGGTTGAAGCCCACAGGGAGTGTGAAGCGAGACACCTGAGTGCAGAAAAAGGAAATGACAGGCCACCTGAAGAAATCAGGTTCCAGCCTCACAGACAGAAACCAGCCTGAACTTCAGCGGAATGATAAGTGCAGGCTTGCTGGGGTTGTCACTACCCCACTGTAAAGCCACAGCTGATTTGCTGGGATTAATCAACACAGATCTGGAGTCTACACACTCTATCTACCAGCTACAGCAGGACATGCCCTGAAGTGGCCATTTTTTTTTCTTTTCTAGTGTTTGTTTTGTTTTTTCTTGATTGTTTGTTCTTCTTTTTTTTATGAGTGTGAACATCGCTTCTAGTTTTCTTGTGGTTGTTGTTCTGTTCTGTTCTTGTTCTTATTTCTTCCTTATTTCTTTTGCTCCTGTCTTCTTCACCAGTGTCCCAAAGTTTCTGTAATTTTCCTTTGTCCTCCAGCTTTGCTTCTAATCTCTTCCTCTTCTTCTATTTCTCCATTTTTCTCTCAACTCCTTTAATATTTTCTCCTCTGAGGATAACATTCCCATATTGAGGGCATATGTACTGCATAAAATTTTCTGGTTTGTTTTACATTTTGTTATGTAATCACAAATATAGTCCATATAGTTAAAGGTGGTAAATTAATACACCAAATACCAGCACACTCTACTATGTAAAACAAATATTAATGGACATGAAAAATCAAATAAGCACTAGTACAGTTGTAGTGAGAGACCTCAATACCCCACTGTCACAAATAGACAGATCAATTAGACAAAAAGTCAACAAATAAATATCAGAACTGAACCAAACCTTTGAACAAATAGACTTAGTAGCTATTTACAGAGTGTTCCACCCTACAACATCAGGGTACACATTCTTCTCATCTGTGCATGAAACATTCTCCAGAATGTTCCACATGGACGGCATGCCAGCTCATAGAGCACGCTTAAGTAAATGCAAAGGAATTGAAATGATCCCATGTGTATCATCATAGTGCAATGAAATTGGAATTCAAGGGCAAAAAGAACTATAAAAACTCCATAAACACATGTAAGTTAAGTAACACCCTCCTGAACAACCAATGGGCCACAGATGAAATTAAAGAAGAAATTAGGCAGTTTCTACAATTAAATGATAATGACAGTACAACATGCTGGAGCTTATGAGATGCAATTAAAACAGTTTTAGGAGGGAAATTTATAGTGGTGAATTCTCATTTCAGAAAAGTAGCTTGAGCTCAAATAACCTAATGTTGAACCTGAAGCTTCTAGAAAAAAAAAGAGCAAGTCAAGCCTAAAGTGTGTATGAAGAAGGAAATTTTGAAGGTCAGAGCAGAAATTAATGCAACCAAGACTAAGAAAATAGTACCAAAAAATCCCCAATGAATTCAAGAGTTGATTCTCTGAAAGATTAAATAAAATTGATAAACCCTTAGCCAACCTTATCAGAAAAGGAAAGAAAGACTCAAATCCATGCACTTAGGAATTAAAAAGGTGACATCACAACAGATCCTGTAGAAATCCAGAAGATCATCAAAATTTTATTCTAATAAGAAGAAAAACACAGAAGAAATGGGCAGATTCCTAGATACATACAAATTACCAAAGCTGAATCAAGAAGATATAAAAATTCTAAATAACCCAATATCAGTCAATGAAATTGAAAATGTAATTAAAAGCCTACCAACAAAGAAAAATCCAGGCCCTGACAGATTCACTGCTGAATTCTACAAGCAATTTAGAGAAGATATAATGCCATTATTCCTCAAACTCTTTAATGAAATTGAGAGGGAAGCAATACACCCACATTCATTCCTGGAAACAAGCATTACCCTGATACCCAAACCAGAGAAAGACCCAACCAAAAAAGAGAACTGCAGACCAGTGCTGTACTGTTTTCCTCGTGTGAGAAACCCAAAATGTAAATAATGACCAACATGTATAACAGATACTGGGAATGGGAAGGAAATGTTTAAATGAGAAAGGAAACAAAGGAGATGGGATGGGGAAAGGAAGGGACAAGAAAAAAAGAATGGAAGGAAACAATGGAAACACAGCTCTTTAAATAAGGAAAGGAAGAAGGATTGAAGGGAGGGGAGGGGAGTGGGAAAAAAGAAGAATCAAGATACATTGTGTAGAGGTACAAATTCACTATGATGAATGTGATCATTTTGTGTATGTAAAATTTACCAATGAAAAAAGAAAAAGTGAATTTGGAACAACCAATTTATTTTCCCTCTGTTTCTGCTTTTCTTGGCCTTCTCAGTGTATGAAAGCAGCCTGCTGAGCTCAGCTCGATGGAGCATGCATTCTGTGTGTGTGTGTGTGTGTGTGTGTGTGTGTGTGTGTGTGTGTGTGTGTGAACCTGGGGCCTTCTAACTGAGCTATATCCCCAGCCCTTTTTAAATTTTTTATTTTGAGACAGGTTCTTGTTAAATCTCTAAATTACCCAGGGAGGGATCAAAGTTATGATCCCCCATCTCAGCCTCCCAGATTGCTGTGATTGCAGGCATGCGCCACCATGCTTAACTTGCACTCATTATATTTTATGGAACAAGGTGTCACCCAATTCTAGTATCACAAATAAAAGCCAGTTGAGAGGCTCAAACTAAATTGGTTGTAATTTTGCCTTTTGGCAAGTGTAAAGATATCCTGAGACTGTGAAGTTTGAGAACAGCTGATCTAGAAGTAGCCCAGTTTATTTTTCTTGTGGAGGCTGCAGGAGTTACAAGATACGTGGTTCTCAGGAGCAGCAGCCTGTTTCTCAGGCCTCATGAAAGGAGGCCACCCCAGCACACTGGGGGTTGTGGGAGATGATGAGTGGGTGCTAAGGGTTGGATTGTGTCTCCTGCACCCACCAAAGTTTCTGCCAGATCCTTAGCTCAGGTAATTCTTGCATGAGCTGAGGGGGAGTGAGTGATGCGACCTTCACGTAGTAGATGTGTCAGTAGGGATGCAGAGTGGAGAGGCCACCCAGGGGCAGGAGAGGCTGGCTCCGGAGTCCAGCTCTCCACCATGTGAAAGTGAAAGCTGTGGCCACAGAGCACCTACCGTTTGTGCTAGACTGAGCTGCAGGTCACAGAAGACACCTGGACAACGGAGGCTTCACCTAGGTCGGTGGCGGAGGGGAAGTTATTGCGAACTCCTTCAGGAAGCTCTGGCTTCTTGCCGGAAAGGATTTCCACCAGGATTTTGACATGGTGATGCTACTGGGTTGTTCTGAACACTGAATGTGTCATTTATCACATCAGTGCTTTCTTTCTATTCTGAGCAAAATTAGCAAGGAAGTGGTAAGGCATTTGTGCCTAGTATTTCTTGGACATGATGAGGAATCCAGGTCAGGAGGGACCGATGCTGGGCTCTCCCAGAGCTCTCTCCAAGTTGTCCTCAAAGGATGGCAATGACTCTTTGGAGAGAAGAAGCAAATTGGTGGAGATGAAGGAAACAAGACTCTTAGGAATTTAAAGGCTGATGCAGGCTTAGTTGATTCCTATTAGCTATGTGTTTGAATATGGTTGAATATTAATGTGGATTCTTCCAGAAGAAAGGACAAGGTCCAGAGCAAGGGAGAGGTAGGCAGAGTTTGAAAAATCATTGTTTGGTTTAGGGAAAAAAACCCGGGGCATGCAAACAATTCATTATTGTTGCTTTAACTCCCTCCAGGATGGCTGGCCCTATTCCTGAGTTTCAGAGAGTTTCTACAGGGCTTTTCTTCTTGTCACTTTGGGGCATTGCTGTAGGTGACAAGCTCCTGGCAGTCCCCTTGGATGGAAGCCACTGGCTTAGTATGAAGGATATACTTGAGCATCTCAGTGACAGGGGGCATGAAATCGTGGTGCTGGCGCCAGAAATCAATTTGCTTTTGAAAGAATCTAAGTACTACACAAGAAAAATCTACCCAGTGACCTACAGCCAAGAAGAGCTGGAGGACCGTTTCCGCTCCTTCGGGAACCATCACTTTGCCGAAAGAGCATATGTGACCGCTGCTCTGACGGAGTACAGGAACAACATGATCGTGATTGACATGTGGTTCTTCAACTGCCAGAGCCTCCTGAAGGACTCAGACACCCTGAACTTCCTCAAGGAGAGCAAGTTCGATGCTTTGTTCACAGACCCAGGGCTCCCCTGCGGTGTGATCCTGGCCGAGTACCTGCAGCTGCCCTCCGTGTACCTGTTTAGGGGCTTCCCATGCTCCCTGGAGCACGTGTTCAGCAATAGCCCAAGCCCTGCGTCCTACATCCCGAGATGCTACACAGAGTTCTCTGACCACATGACTTTCCCGCAGCGGGTGGTCAACTTCCTTGTTAGTTTCCTGCAGAATCTGTTATTTCACTGTCTCTATTCAAGGTATGAAGACATTGCCTCGGATCTCCTCAAGAGAGAGGTGCACTTACCCTCCTTATTTCAGAAGGATCCCGTGTGGCTGTTAAGATATGACTTTGTGTTCGAGTATCCCAGGCCAGTCCTGCCCAACATGGTCTTTATTGGAGGGACCAACTGCAAGAAGATAGGAGCCCTGTCTCAGGTTGGTGGGGCCACCTCTCTTGGATCATCCCATATCTTCCTGGGCAGGTGCTCTCCTTATGGGCTCTGTCTCCTTAGCTCATTCAGCTCTTGCACCTGGCTCTCACCTGGAAGGCTGTCAGAAGAAAGAGTTGTGGGAAGGGTGCGAGGTTGCGAGGAGCAGGGCGTGTAGACCTGGGGCAGAGGTGACACCCAGACATTAAAAGGAAGAGAGGGCTCGTGCTTGGCTACACGTTTGGCTGGGTCGTCTGCAGACAGCCGCTGAAACATCAGATGGGTCTTGGAAATGTTGCAGTGCGAACAGAGAATAAGGCCTGACCCACACCGACACTCTTTTCCCCGCCTGTGCCCCACACTTTGTCTTGGGCTCTAAGCCAGAGATCAGCAAAGTAAACCAGTGGGACGCACCTGCCCAGGCACCTGTTTTTACCTGGTCCAGAGCTAAGCATAGTCTTTACAGTTTTATAGGGGTGTTAACAACACAGGGAATGTCTAAGAAGGGTATATGTGGCCCAAAAAACTTATATAAATACTACCTGGCCTTCACAGAGGAAGTGTGCTGACCTAAGACAAGTCTTCCTTTATTCCTTCTTTCCTTTTCTCCTTCCTCTTTCCCTCCCTCCCTTCCTCTCTTCCTTCTTTTCTTCCTCCCTCCCTCCCTCCCTTTCTTCCTCCCTTCCTTCCCTTCCATCCTCCCTTCTTTCTTTTCTTCCTCTCTCCCTTCCTCCCTTCTTTCCCCCCTTTCTGCTCCCCTCCCTCCCTCCTTCCTTCCTGTTTTCCCTCCTCCCCTCTTTCTCCTTTTCCCTTTTTTCTTTTTTGCTCTCTTTCTTTCTTTTATGTGTTACTGGGGATTGAACCCAGGGCCTTCACACTGAGGAATCCCCACCTCACTTCATTGTTTAGGAGACAGAGTATTGCTAAGTTGCCCAGACTGGGCTTGAACTTGCAATCCTCCTGCCTCATCTTCCCAGAGTGCTGGGATTACATGTATGCACCATTAAGGTGAGTATTTCCATGTGCTTTCCTGTGATAGGCCCCAGAGTTATTTGAACATAATGACCTGTGAGGTATTTTCAAATTTATTTTTTAATGAGCACATAGCATAAAAATCATATATGAATGTAGTGTTTGATACAGGTGTAATTTCTTAATATTTAAATCAGTATAAACATATTTATCTCTTCAAACTTTTATGAGTTGTGTGTGGTGAAAATATTTGAGGTTTGTTTTCCCTTAATTCAAATATTTAGACCTTTGAAGGGCTTAAGGCCGTTCCAAGAATTCCTCTTCTTGATCAATTTTCCATTGGAGAGAAGCCTCACACAGGTCCCCAGGTCCCTCACCAGGCTTCTTTAACAGGTGGCTGAGTTATCTGTTCATGTCTGGCAGTAGCTACTGTGAAACCGAGGGCCTCGGAGGAATGTAATTCAACCAATGCCAGGAAGTTGGGGGCCTGAAGTGGGGACTCTGAATGTCAGGAGAAGTTAACTAAGAAGCTGGTCAGTAAAAGTCATTCACTTATTTAACATTTATTTTTACTTTTTGAATTTTTTTTCTCCTTATACCAAATGTTTCTGGAATAAGAAAAAAAAAAAAAAAAAGTAACTTTCAGTATGATACTAACCATCCCTGTTTTGAAACAAAAAAAAAGAGTTCTTTGTTGTCATATTGAAAACCCAGAACCTAATCTGTGTGACCCTGATCTTTGAGAACCGTGAACCTGCATCTGCGGCTTGTCGTTGTTTGTACTGCCACAGCAATGCCAGCACGTCACTATGGAGAACATTTTTGCCTTAACCACATCCAGTTACTTTTAGACACTAGAGATTAAGACAAAGTGACCAGAGTCATGTTTCTTTTGTCAAATAATCAAAACATTTCAACACTATGAAAAAAATAAAAACATGCTTTCAGAGCTATTGTGATATTTTGGAACCAGATAGAAGTGGTGCTTGTACACCTCTGTGAAATGTCCTAGAAGTCATGAATTCTTCATGTTAAAATGGCTGACTTAGGGCCAGAGGTGTAGCTTAGTGCTAGAACCCTTTCGCTTGTCCCTGGAGACCCGAAGTTTAATATCTAGCACCACACACAATAATAGTTTAATTTTATAGTATGTGATGTCACTTTAATAAGTTATTTTAAGGAGAACACAGATCAAAAATGAGGCATTGATTCATAGCTTAAAAGTATTCTCTTACTAGGAGAGCCAAGTCATTAAAATGCCAAGTCATTCTAAACAGGCACTTTTCAAAACCTGTAACCGAGGTCACTGGGTGTAATAACTTTAATGTTTGACTTTTGTTTCACAATTTCTTTTTATGATTGGTTTATCTGAAGATTACTAGACAAGTGAAATATTGGCAGCAGTGTTTCTGTTAATAAGTTATTATCTAAAGAGTGCTGACTGATGAATGACTCAGGGTTTTTAAGAAATACTGGATATGAGCATCTAAAACACCAGAAACTTGGCTGAGTAATAATTAAGATAATGTCAGAGTAAGATTTAGGGATTTTTGAAAAAGAATGTATTTTTGGACTTTCCAAGTCCATTTTAAAAAACCAACTTTATTGAGATATAATTCACATGCAGAGAATTCATTCACTTAACGTTTACAATTGGATGGTTCCATATTCACAGATTTGTGCTGTGATTTTAAAACATTTTAAAACATTTTTTAAATGCCAATTTTAAAACATTTTCAATCACTTGCAAAATATTATGTCATTCCTCCTCATACTGGCCATGGTAACCACTACTTTACTTCCTATGTCTTTGGATTTGCTTGTTCTGGCTATTTCTTTCCCCTTAGCATAAGGTTTTCAAGGTTCCACTGTCTTGCTGCATGACTTGTTATTACCAAATAATATTCTAGTCCAAGGACATACTGTACTTTATGTATCTACTCATTAGTTGATGAGTATTGGAGTTTTTTTCTTTCGTTCTTTCTTTCTTTCTTTCTTTCTTTCTTTCTTTCTTTCTTTCTTTCTTTCTTTTTTTTGCTATTGTGAGTAGTGTTTCTTGGAGCATTTTTGTGCAAGTTTTTGCTTGAATGTATTCTGAATTGTTGGACTGGATGTTCAGGAAGGGAACTATTAGCTCGTGTGGTAGTTCTATGTTCAAATTATTGAGGAAGCAACAAACTTTCTTTACAGAGGTTATGCCATTTTATTATTCTTCTGGCAATTCAGAAGCCTTCCCAGTTCTTCACATCTTTGCCAATACTCATTGTTTTTCACTTTTTATTATAAATATTAACACACTAAACTGGGTTTAGTAAAAATGGGTTTCAATGTGACATTTCTATATATGCGTATAACATGATGATGTCCACCCTCCTTTCTGTCTCACACTAGTAGGTTTGAAGGGCTATCTCATGGTTTTTGTGTTTATTCTCTTGAAGATTATCAGTGTTCAGCACCTTTTCATATACTTGTTGGGCACTTGTATATCTGATTCTTTGAAGAAAGATCTACTCTAGTCCTTTGTACATTTTAGTTCTTTTTTATGTTGCCAGTGTACTTTATATAATTTAAATACAATTTCCTTATCAGATAGGTAGGTAGATAGATTTAATAGATATGATATAATGTTGTTTTCTACTATTTGGTGGGTTTTCTTTTCACTTTTTTGATGGTATTTTTAAGCACCATAGTTTAAAATTTTAATCAAGAATAATTGACCTTTTGCTTTTACTGCCTATGCTTTTGGTGTCATATTTTAAAAAAATCATTGCCAACTACAAGATCAAGAAGATTTTCACCTATGTTTTCTTCTTAGAATTGTAGTTTTGGCCCCTTGTACTTAGATCTATGAGCCATTTTGAGTAAATTTTGTGTAGATTATAAGTTAAGGGTCCAACTTTTCCCTCAATCCTGTTTTTTTTTCCTTCTCATGTTGATATTCAGTTGTCCCAACACCATTTATTGAAAAGATGATTCTTTCCCCTTTGAATACTCTTGAAGCTTATACAGAAAATCACTGGACTATAAATGTGAGGGTTTGATTTTAGACTCAGTTCTGTTCTTGGTCAGTATGCCCATCTTTATGTTAGTGCCCTTTGGTCTTGATTAGCGTAGGTTTTTCGTAAGCCAAAATGAGGAGGCGTGAATCTTCCAAATTTGCTATTCAGTTTTGAGACTGTTTTACCTATACTTGGTGGTTTGAGTTTCCATGTGAATCTTAGAATCATGTTGTCAATTTCTGCAAAGAAATTGGAATTTTGGCAAAAATTGTGTTAAATTTATAGATGTAGTGAGGAATATTCCATTTTAACAGTATTAAATCCGTATTCATGAAAGTGGCATGCTTTTTTTATTATATCTTTAATATCTCTGTACACAGTTTTATACTTTTTTGTATAGTATCTCATACTTAAAAAGATTTACTCTTAAGTAGTTTATTCTTTTTGATACTATTTTAAATGGGGGCATTTTCTTAATTTTAACTTTGGATTTTTTCATTGTTAGTGTATGGAAATACAAGTTTTGTATATTGATGTTGTTTCCTTTAACCTTGATGAACTTGTTCATTTGTTCTGATAGTTTTAAAATCAGATTTCTTAGGATTTTCTAAATAGAAAATTATTTTATCTAAAGGTAGAGATAGCTTTATTTTTGTTTTCAAGACAGAGTCTTGCTGTGTAGTTCAGGCTGGTCTTGAACTCACAGCAAACGTCCTGCTTCAGCCTCTGGGGTGCTGGGATTACAGGTGTGTGTCACCACACTGGGCAGAGATAGCTTTACTTGTTCCTTTCCAATTTGGGAACTTCTAGAACCATACTATATAGAAATGGGAGGGAAGACATTTTTTCCTTGGGTTAACGACAGACTTTTTGGAAGAAGCTCAAATGATCAGATTGAAGAAATAATCATCTGTTCTTAATTTGTTGATTAATCTCCTTAGACATGGACTGTTAGATTTTGTCAAATGCATTTTCTGTCTATTAAAATGAATATGTAGGGTTTCCCTTTTCAATGTACAGTATATATATTATAGTACTTGATTATCAGGTGTTAAACCAACCTTATATTCCTGGTACAGTTTAATTTATCATTCAGTGGAATCCTTTTTACATGGTGCTGGATTTGATTACAGTATTTTGTTGAAGATTTCTGCATTACATTCAGAAAAGATACTGCAAGTTTTCTCCTTTTATGAAGGCTGTATCTGGGTTTGATGTCAGAAAATTACTGGCCTTATTGAATGAATTGGGAAATATCTTCCCTCTTCAATTTTTGAAATAGACTATGAAGAACTGATGTTCATTCTTTACATATTTTGTAGCATTTCCTTGTCCAGCCATCTTGCCCCGGGCTTTTCTTTGTGGGAAGCTTTAAAATCTCTAATTTAATCTTCCTACTTTTCAGAGGTATATTCAAATTTTGTGTTTCTTCTTGATTCAGTTTCAGTAGTTTGTTTCTTTCTAGGAGTTTTCTCATGCTATGTACATTACCTAATTTGTTCGCAACAGTGATTCAATGTATGCCCTTATAATACTAATTGAAATTTCTGTGTGGTTGGCAGCAGTGTTCTTCTTTCATTCCTGACTCAGTAATTTGGTCGTCTATCTTTTTTTCTTGCTGGTCTAGCTAAAGGTTTGTCAGTTTTATGGGTTATTTTGAAAGAACTAATGGGTTTTGTTGAATTTCTGCACTGCTTTTCTATTGTCTTCTTCATACAATTCCTCTCCACTCTCCTTCCTCTGCTTTTGTGTTTAGTTCTATTTGTTTCCTGTTGGAGCCACATTTTTATCATTATACAATGTTCCTATTTTCAAGAGGGTTTAAATTAGCATGTTTGTGATATATAATGAACACATTCGTCGTATGATACATGTACACATCGCATCTTGGTCTTTCTACTTCCCCTTCCTTTCCCCTCCCTTCTGTCTCCCACAACCCTCTGTTACTTTTTGTATATGTTTACTAATGTCTTTGTGTTAAAATATATTTCATCTGATATCAGTGTAGCTGCTTCAGCTTTCTTCTTGTTGCTTTACTGCACAAGGTCATTGCAAATTTCATAAAAGAATTCACACTGGGGAGAAACCTCGTGTATATAAGCAATGCAGGAAAGCATTCAACTGACCTAGTCAAAATAAAACACATGAAAGAACTCACAGTGGGGAGAAACTCTAGATATGTAAGTAAGGTGGGAAAGCTTTCAGCAGGCCCAATGCATGTAAAATACATGACAGAACTCATGCTGGGGAGAAACTTTATGTATGTAAGTATCTTGGTTACTTTCCTCTCGTTGCTGGGACAAAATACCTGACACCCAAAATTAAGGAAGGAAAAGTTTATTTTGCTTACAGTTTGTGGAGGTTTCAGTCCATACTTGGCAGATTACAAGGCAGAGTGGCACATGGCAGAGGGCTACCGCTCATGGCGTCGGAACACAGCAAAAACACCAAAAACACAGGGAGGAAATGGCCCCAAGCAGCCTCTTCCCCTCCCTTACATATGCAAACTATTCACCCCAGGGTGGGTGTAGCTCTCACAACCATAATCAATCAAACTCTAAAAGCCTGCCGCATGAGGCTTTCGGGGGAAACCCAGACACAAACCATAACATTCCACCCCTGGCCCCCCAAAGACTCATGTCCATCCTTCATACAAACAGCATTTAGTCCATCTGCAAGAGTTGCCAGAGTCCTAACAATTGCAGCATTGCTGAAAAGTCCCAAGTCTCCTCCAAGATATAAGGCAAACTCTTAGCTGTGAGCCCCTGTACAAATGAAAAGTTAAACACTTCCAACATTCAATGGCACAAAATAAACAGTACCATTCCAAAAAGTACAAACAGGGACACAGAGCATTGGGACCAAAACAAGTCCAAAATCCAGGAGGGCTAACGTTATGTCCTGTAGTTACATGACCAGCGTCTGAAGCAATCTGTGGCACATTGTGAGCTCCACAGGGCTTGCATGAGTCCACCCCTGTGGTGCTTCTGGTGGTTACAGCTCCTGTGGCTTCTCTCTTAGGCCTGCTTTGCTCCCTCCTTGCAGCTTTCCTTAGACAATCCACGGTCCTGGCTTTTCTAAACTTCTGAGGTCTCCAGTGCACCTTTTGCTTCACACTCACAGCCTCACATACTGCCCTCTCAGGGGCACACTGCCTGGCCTCCCAGGCCTTCTGAAATCTGAGTGGAAGCCTCTTTAACTTCAGAACTTTTGCATTCTCCATGCACTTAAAGCCAGAGCCACGTGGATGATACCAAGGTCTGCCGCCACCTGGCATAGTAGCCAAGGTTTCCTCTCTATTGGCCAAAGGGGTTGAGTGCCTGGATTGCTGGGCACTCTGAGTCCAATTCTGAGGAACAAATCCTCTATGCTGCCGCCATTCTGGAACATGGCACTCAGCAGCTTTCTCCTCCAGGCAAGGTCTTTCACCTTTGCAGTTTTGAGGCTGCAAAGGGTGGAGACTTGCTGCTTTTGGTGCCCTCAGGACATCTTTTCCATTCTTTTGTTCCTGCTCAGCAATGGAGATCTCCTCAGCTCCACCTTTGCAGTTCACAGCTTTACTGGAGCTTTCTTTCTGGCCAAACTCACAGCATTTTAAATCATCCTGCTGGGCTCTTTGATTCGCAATATAATCTATTGATTATATTGATTCTCAATATAAATCTGGCTAAAAGCCCCCAACAATAGCTATGCCACTACCCCAACATTCGACTGCCTTGAAATTTCTTTTGCCAGATTAATCAGTCCATTGCTGCCCTTAATCTCAGTCTTAGGCAAAGTCTCTGGACATGAACAAAATGCAGACAAACTTTGTGCCAAGCCATAACACACATTGTCTGGAGTCCAACAACCAATGGAGTCCTTCTTCGCAACAGAAACCTCCTCAACCCAGTCTTTACTGGCAGGATTTCTGTCAGCCTTCTGGTCTTCTGAGCTCTGACCAGAATCTCCCAAACAGAACAGCCAAAGGTGTTCAAGCTCTACTCTCTCAGGCAACATCTCCAAACCTTTCCAAACTCTTCCCACAAGCCATTTCCCAAGGTTCTTGAACCACATGGTCAGGTATAGTCACAGCAACAACCCCACTCCCCTGGTACCAAATTCTGTCTTAGTTACTTTCCTCTCGTTGCTGTGACAAAATACCTGACACCCAAAATTAAGGAAGGAAAAGTTTATTTTGCTTACAGTTTATGGAGGTTTTAGTCCATACTTGGCAGATTACAAGGCAGAGTGGCACATGGCAGAGGGCTACCGCTCATGGTGTCAGAACACAGCAAAAACAACAAAAACACACAAGGGAGGAAATGGCCCCAAGCAGCCTCTTCCCCTCCCTTACATATGCAAATTATCCACCCCAGGGTGGGTGTAGCTCTCACATCCATAATCAATCAAACTCTAAAAGCTTGCCCCATGACCGCATGAGGCTTTGGCGGGACACCCAGACACAAACCATAACAGTAAGTAAGTCTCATTTCTTACCCAATACAGCTTTGTTCCTACCTGCATCCTTTGTGCTATAAAATATATTTTATTTCTGTATGTTATGGGTCCAAGGATGTAGTGGATCCAGATTATTTTTAGAGTTGATTTTTAAATCAGTTAAAAGAGTCAGAAAGAAAATATGCAATGCTATTGTTTGTAATTGCAAGATTATTATTACTGGTGCTTTCTGTTGTTGGTACATGTTTGCGGTACATCATGATCCCACTCATCTCGGGGAGGTGGTGCATGGACACCCACATCTTCATTCTCTTCACCCCTCCTTTCCCTCCTAGGCCTCCCCTCCCCTCCAACTGTAGATCCTCTTCCCATTTTCAAATGACATACCTTCCTGTTTCCTATTATTTGTATTTATTTTTCTCTTTATATTATTTATGCTTTGGGTTTCTCATATAAGAGAAAAATATTTGTGTGTCTGGCTCATTTCACTTATCACTTTGGTCTCAAAATGCATCCATTTTTCTCTGAAAGACTCAAATTTATCCATCTTTACATCTGAGTAGTACTCCAGTGTGTATATAGATCATACTTTCTTTATGTATGCATCTGCTTATGGATATATAGGCCACTTCCAAGAGTTAGCTATTATGAACTGTGCTGCTATAAACGTGAGTATGCATGTATCACTGTAATATGATGTCCTCAATTCTTTTAGGAAGATATCTTGAAGGGGAATACCTGTGTCAAATGGAATTTTTAGTTGTAGATTTTTGAGCAATGCTCATACTGATTTCCATAGTATTTATACCAGTTTACTCTCCCACCAATGATCTAGAAGGCTTCCTTTTTTCCCATAGACTAGCCATCATTTGTTATTTGATTTCTTGATGATAGCCATTTTCTCTGCAGTAGGATGAAATCTCAGAGTTGTTTCAATTTGCATTTGTCCAGTGGCCAAAGATGTTGCACATTTTTTCATGTATTTGTTGGCCATTTGTACTCCTTCTGAGAAGTGTCTATTCATTTAAATTACATTTTTATTAGGACTTTTATTTTTTTGGCGTATCTACTTTTCTTGAGTTCTTTATATATTCTAGATATTAGTTCTCTGTCCAAGGAGAAGCTGGCAAAATATTTTCTCATTCTGCAGATTGTCTCTTCACTCTGTTGGTTCTTTCCTTTGCTGTGCACCTTTTTAATTTGACACAATCTCATTTGTTGATTCTTAATGTTATTTCTTAGGCACTTGGGGCTCTGTTCAGAACACCTTTGCCTATGCCTATGTCTTCAAGAGTTTTACCTACATAGGATGTCTTCGCTAGGGAAGGAATTACCTATTAGAGTAGGAATATTGAATAAGACAGCAAGAGTTTTTTTTCTAAACCACCAAAAAGGAAAATTGATGCATTTCTAAGAAATTTTAATTTCTACCCAGGAACACAATCTCTTCATAAAGTAGCCCTGGGAACTGAAACCAGTTGTGAGGACACAGCAGCCGCTGTGGTGGATGAAACTGGAAGCATGTTGGGGGAAGGAATCCATTCCCAAACTGAAGTTCGTTGGAAGGCAGGCAGGATTATTTCTCTAGTAGCTCAGCAGCTTCACAGAGAGAATACTCAGCGCATAGCACAGGAAGCTCTTTCTGCCAGTAGAATCTCTCCAAGTGAACTCTCCTGATTGCAACTACCATAGAATCAGGACTTGCTTTAAGCTTAGGGGTAGGCTTATCGCTTAGCTTACAGCTGGTGAACCAGTTGAAGAAGCCATTCACTCCATTAATCACGTGGAGGCTCATGCACTGACTATTAGGCTGACCAGTCAGGTAGAATTTCCTTTTCTAGTTCTTTTGATTTCTGGAGGTCATTGTCTATTGGCATTAGGGTGAGGATTAATGCCAGGTTTCCTGCTTCTTGGAAAGTCTCTGAACACAGCACCTGGTGACATGCTTGGCAAGGTTGCTAGAAGACTTTCTTGAATCAAACACCCAGAATGCTCTGGTGTGAGTGGTGGGAAGTCTGGAGAACATTTGGCCAAACAAGGAAATAGATTTCATTTTGGTATCAGTCCACTGGTACATTGTGTTAAAATTGTGATTTTTCTTTTACCGGACTTCAATATATTACTGAAAAAATAATAATGCGAAAGGAAGAAGAGGAAGGTATTGAGAAGGGGCACGTCCTGTCTTCAGCTGCAGACATTGCTGCTGCGGTACAGCGCACAGCAGCGTGACATTATGAAAAAGGACACACCGTGCTATTCTGTTTTGCAAGCAGAGACAGTTGTTACCTCAGAGTCGTGCAGTACTAGTTGAATCTGGAGGTGTCGCAAGTAACTTTTACATCCGAAGAGCTCTGGAAATTGTCACAGATGCTACACAGTGCACTCTGTTGTGTCCTCCTCCCGGGCTGTGCCCTGATAACAGTGTTATGATTGCACGGAGTGGCCCTGAAAGAGTACGTGCTGGCGTGGGCATTTCGCACAACGTGGAAGGCATCTGCTACGAACCAAAATGTCCTCTTGGAGTAGATACATCATGGGAAGTTGGAGAAACCTCTATAAAAGTACCACAATTAAAAATCAAGATGCATTTTTACTTTTCAAGTCTCTAAAGAGATTTAGGAAGTTAAGTGTACAAAAGGATGCAAATGGACCCACCACTCCGACGCTGCTGAGAAGCGTGCCTTTAGCATTCTTAGTTCTTAGTAAGCGAATCAATGGCACAATTCCATTGCCTTCACCTGTTTGATTTTGGTGCATCCTGCTGCCCTTACTTAGAGCTATGACTGCCTCACCTCCTGGTTAAAAAAAAAGAAAAAAGAGGTACAATGCCCCCTTGTTGTGGGACACCATGCAGATTTCTGTATAGAAAGAAACTTACCAACATACTGCATTCTGGCAGATGGTGACAAAAGCATATTTATGATTAAGTTGTATCTGATCTGCTCTGCCATGTACTTCTGCTGTTTCAGTGTTTGTCCTGCCAAAGCCCAAAGCACTACGGCTACAAGAGGGTACCCAGGGCAGCCAGGTACTGATGGCTCTAAAGCAGTGTAGTAAGGTTTTATCTTACAGTTTCTCAGACCTTAGCATGGGAGTGGAGATAAGGGGTGGACCCAAAGATGTGGTGAGAATCAGTTTTTCTACCCAGTCTCTGTCCTAGAACCTTAGGCCCACCCCCTATCTCACCCTCTCTTCCTCATCTCGACAAATCAGAGTCCTGGAATCTCAGCACTGGTACTGACTGTAATGCAGAATACTATGCACTGATATCAGTCCTTGGGAGAGGAATGGGTTACCAACCCCAAGGCAAGAATCTGAATACCTGGTTAATTTCTGCTAGTATTCCTAGATCTAACAGGAGACCCTGCTTAAACTCAGCTTCTGGAGTATGAGTCTGGTGTGGCAGAGCTCTCGTACAAGTCAAAGCAAAGCAAAGCAAGGCCACGTGGTTATTTACAGACAGGCAGGGTCTTACGGACCCAGTTTACCCCTGCAGGGCAATGCTAGCTAAGTATCTGCGTGCTCCTGCTGGAGTTTTCCTGTGTACCATTCTACATGGAAAGCAGCAGGGGCTCCAGCCTAGTCTCTCCCCAGTATTCTGATTCACCTCCTTCCACCTCGCTGATTCCAACAGAATCACATGCCTGCCTCCCAATCACTGATGCTGAGAAGATGCCAAGAACCTGCTGCTTGACCAGGGGCCAGGTCACATTCCTGTCCTAGGCTGGCAGTGGGTTCTCACCTGAATTATAGTTAAGGATCTGGGGCAGTGAGTGGGGTGAGCCAAGAAGTGATTTCTTCTCACTGGGCATTTGCCCAGTGAAAGGTGTTTTCTATTTACATGTCTGATTTTTCATTGCTAGTTTGTTATATAAACCTACTATCATACAGCGTCGTTTGTATCCCGATTGGAATTTGCTTTAACAAAACGCAGGCGGGTAGCAATTCATCAAGAATGCCTTCAAGAAAGGCTGATTTGTCAATCTTTAAAGTGTTTGTTTTGGGCCTTATAAGCATTTTGAATTTGAAGTCTCTGCTTCTTGGCCACTTTTAGATTTTTTTTGGTTTTGATATAGCTAAGTACTCTTTAATATCAACTTGAACTTCAATAGCAACATAAGATGTGAAAGAAATATTATTATATATAGTTTTCTTTCCATCAACGTTTCTTGAAATATGTAGGTCATTGTTTGGTAGATTTTGTACTTTATCATCTCAGGGCAGATTTATTCTTTAAGAATTTTACTATATGCTATTAAATTGACATTATGGAGGTATTGCTTACATGAAATACGTACCATCTTGATTATGCATTTCTGGTTTATAATAATTACGCATTACCACCACTACATTCAAGAAATGGGCCACCCGTCACCCACTGTCTTCTCTCATGTCCTGTCTTGGTCATCCACCCTCACCCTTTGCTATCGGCAACTGCCGCTCTAGTCTGCAACTGGAGAACAGACGTGCTCTTTCTAGAGTTCTGTCTGGATGGAATCATACAAGCATGGATGGAAAACTTCCGTATATACTGTCTTATTTCATGTTTCTGTTGCTCAGCAGGATTATCTCTTCAGAGTCACCTGTGTCACTGAATGTACTGATATTTCATGTGTTGATGTTGAATAATTCTGACATAAGATTAGTCTGAGCTAAATACACGTGGCACGCCTCAGAAACATACTCACTTACCCAGGATGACAGTCTATCATGGAAGAGGTTATACGAGCTCTTACAGACACAAAAGCAAGTGACTAGGGTCATCACATGGGCAGCTCACGAGAAGGTGGGGAAGCCTCTTCTGGAAGTTTCACCTGTTGTCTCCAACCAGGTGGAGACAGCTTTTGTAGGACTCAGGTGTTATCAGATGCTTAGCTTTATAGCTGATGAGGCCAGAGGTCTGTCAGGCTCAGTATTCCTTTAAGAGTTTTATCTAGGTCAGATACTGGAGTTGATAGTAAAAGGTTGTAGTAAGTAGCCAGGATAACTTTGGCCTCTTAATCTGCAATGCTCCACCTCGCACTATCACGGAAGGGCAAACAGCTCAGCAGCTCTTTAAGATAAAGTAGCTTCGTGGAGCTTCTGTTCCATCTGCCTTTTCATTGCACAGAGCTGTTCCACTGTATGGTTGTATCACCCTCTGCTTATCCACCTACCTACTGAGAAATGTGCGTGTAGGTTGTTTCCAGTGTTTGACTGTTATGCGCGAAACTGATGAATATCTCAGTGAGGATATACGGTTTTGTTTTGCTTGTGTAAATACTTGGAAGTAGGATTGCTAGGTTGTTTTGTGGGTGTCTGTACAACCCTGCAGGAAGCAGCCGAACTGTTTCCCAAAGCAGGTGCTCTATTTTATTTGCCTAACAGCAATTTACTATTATAAATAGTTTGAGTGGCTCCGTAGTCTGGGTAACATGTGCTACCTCAAACTCACATTTTAACCTTTCCAGTGTGTGCGTATGGTAGAGTTTCACTGTGGTTTTGATTTATATTTCCTTTATGACTAATGATGAATATCTTACATGTGTCCTTGACCACATGCACCTCTTCTTTGACAGAGGGCCCCGTCAAATCTTTGGTTCATTTTAATTGGGTTACGTGTCTTGGCATTTTTGAGTTATGAGGCTTCTGTGTATATTCTTAACACAGGTCCTTTGTCAGATACATTTTGTCAATATTCTTCAGTCGTGTGACTTAATGTTTTTTCATTTTTAAAAAGAAGATGTCTTCAAATAGGAAAAGCTTTACATTTTCATGAAGTCTAGCTCAGCAGGTTTTAAAAATGGTTTCAGTTTTTGCCTTTTAAGAAAACTGAGCAGGGGTAGAGATGTGGTCCTGTACTTTCTGTGCAAAGCCTAATGTCTGAATAAAAGGCCACTGAATTAATTTGGAGCAGGGAGCGCCCCATTACTGGGACAAGAACACTTTCACAGGCCCGTGGCCCCTATCACCCGTATTCACCCCGAGGCTGCTTGCTTGCTAAGAGTCGGCACTTTAATGGGGTTGGGAGGAGAGTGCTGGCTGGAACGCAGTTCCCACAGCTGAGATTCCCTTTCTCAGCCTTGGGTACTCCTAGGACCAAGGGGTGAGCAGCACGCGCCCCCTGGTGGTTGTCTGGAACCGGCAAAGGCAGCTTCCTGTGCTGACAATGAGCAACCAGATTTAAAGTCTGACTTCTCAGCCACCTGCTCCGTCCACTCTCATGCTTTCACCCACCTGTCATAGGACAGGAGTGAGCTCAGCCTGCTGACTCAGGTCATTTTGCATGGGTCTCTGCAGAAGTGAAATGATAGGGTCCGACCTCAGGGTAGAGGGACAGGAACGGAACCTTGGGGAAACACACAGCTAGGCCAGGAAGGAAGGAAGGAAAGATGAAAGGAAGGAAGGGAGGGATGGAGGAAGGAGGTCCAGGAGACAAAGCAGAGGCTCGGATTTGGGAGAAGAAGTCAGAGAGCAAGGAGTTGGGCTCCTAGCTTACAGGATGGGTTAAACACCAGGCTGTCTGTGCAGTGCAGTTTGTCGTGCACAGGAAACATTTTGCAGCCCCCCTCAGCCCAGGGACAGTTTTTTGCAGGTGTGGATCTCTAATGGGTGTAACCTCTTCCCAAAGAGAAGCCTCACCCTGGCCAGTGATGGTGGACAGGCTGGGACAGAGACACAGACCCCGTGTGATCCCACGCTGCACAGCCCAGGGAGTTCCTATGAGGCCTCCAGGTGAAGGGGACAAGGAGGTGCCCGAAATCTGCTGCACTACCTGCGGGAGTAACTTCCCGCAGCAGCGCCAGCCTCCTGAGTACCTGAGAGTGCTCATGCACGGGGTCCAGTCTTCACCAGGGGCTCAGTTGCTTTTCTCCAGTTTGAAATTTGACAATAGGAGCCCTTTGCTGGGACACAATGCCTGACACCCACAGCGTAAAGAAGGAGATGTTCAATTTAGCTCATGCTTTGGGGAAGTTCAGTCTCTAGTCAGCTGGCTCCAAGGCAGGAGTATCAGGGTGGGATGGCGTGGTGGAGCAAAGTTGCTTAACTCATGACGGCTGGGGAGCAAGTGGGGAACAGCGCCAGAGAGGAATAAGCAAGGGGCCACATAGAGTGTCTAAGGCCACGCCCGCGTGGCTCGGAACATGCTCTATTCCTCTGCTAGGGGTTTCTTAATCGAATGAAATCGGCATGTTGAAGTTCATGGTCCCAACCCATCCTCTGCCACCTTCACACCCAACACATCCCCTTAAATACTTCATCTCAAAGAAGAGACAAGTTTGTAATTGTGCCTAACACTACAGCTACTCAAGTATAGCTGGAAATTCTACAGTCACTTCCCCGAAGTCTCAACAGTTCCAGCATTTTTCAAAGGTTCGAGTCCACACCTCTTCTGACTCTCGAGGCAGTCCCTCAAGCTGGAAATTTCTGTAAAAACAAAACAAAGCAAAAAACAAACAAACAAACAACAAAAAAGAAGTTACATAATCCTAAGTGACATAAAGAGAAGTCAGTTCAAAGTAAAACTGAAACCAGGCGGGCAACAGTCAGCCCTGTAGCTCCCTGTCTGTTATCCAGGGCACCTGGTGGTAGAATGTGTGTCCCGGGGGACAGCATAGCTCCACCCTCGGGGCCTTGCTGGTTGCAGTGCATAAAGCCTCTCTCTCGGCTACCTCTGCTCACAGCATGCAGCTTTCCTCAGCAGATACCGCATGTTCCTGGCCTTGTTTTCACAGCTTCACACTGCCTGCTCAGGGGCTCCTTGCCTGGCCTTTCAGGGCTTCCTCTGACCTCACAGTTCTCGCATTCTGCATGTTCGTAAAACCAGCACCAGGTCAGCTGCAGTGCAAGCCGCAGCCGGGATCTGTCAGATGATGTACCTCGATTGCTGAGCACAGTTTCAGGAATCTCAAGGAATTAATCCCTTTCTTCAGTAGGGGTCTCCGGGGCTCTCCTCTCAAATGAAAGGTTTGCAGTTTTGCACCCTTGAGCTTGTGAGGAGTGGGGGCTTGCTGATGTCTGAGATGTCCTCAAGGCGTCTTTCTTTCTGTCCATGTTTCTTTTTAATAGTGTTAATCTCTTTAGCAGCTGACCTCCTCTGGCTCCACTTTACACAGAGTTCCTTGTGTGCCCAGTGTTAAGTTGTTAAAATTTGTCTGCTCTGTCTTTTGTCCCCTGTTCTCATTGTTGTAAGGCTCCAACCAGACAGGACTCTCCCAGCACCCTCCCCCTCCCACAGCAAAAGCACTGCTGTCTGCAGGGAACTCAGCCCAGTACCGAAGTTGTCATCTACAGGCACAGGAAAGGAGATACGATAGGACAAGGAATTTTGCAGGTGCTGAAGACATCTGGAGACACCCCAAAATTTATATCGGACACTTCAAGGACTTTGCCTACTGAAATACAAAACTGCCAAACACTAACGACAGTTGTTTATTAAATCTTCCCGCCAGCCTTCTCTCCATCCCTATAAAAGGGACACTCTTCTCTTTGTTCAGGGCTTTTATCGTGCTCTCTGCCTGCACCCAGGCACAGTAAATTCCATGCCATGTTGCCTGGTGGTCTCTGCTGGTTCTCCATTCCCCCCTATATTACACATGTTATAAATCTGTCTAAAAGACACCAGCAATACCATGCCACAGCCTGAGTGTTGGGCTGTCTTGAAATTCCCTCCACCAGATTAATTGTTCTATTGCTCTTAATCTCAGTCTATGCAAAGTTTCAGGACATGGGCAAAATTTAGACAAGTCCCTTGTCAGTGTAACATGCGTGCCCTTAGTCCAGTTTCCAGTGAAGTCCTTGTTCCCACCTGAAACCCGAGCCTCACCTTTACTGTTCACATTCCCATTAGCATTCTGGTCTTCTGAGCTCTGACCGCAGCTGTGCATCAAGCTCAGCTTACTGCATTCTAAGGCTTGCATCTCTATACCTTGTAGGGAGTTGGCATCTCCACACCTTGCCAAATTCCTGCAGCAAGCCAGTTCCAAGGGCTTCTAAACCACATGGTCAGGTATAATCCCAGCAATAACCTCGTTAACAGTTCCTGTATTACAATGCCTGACACCCACTGTTTAAGAAAGGACAGGGTTAGTTTAGCTCAGTTTAGTAGTGTTCAGCCTACAGTCAACTGGCTCCAAGGCAGGAACATCATGGCAAAAAAGGTGTGACAGAACAAAGCTGTTTAGTTTGTGGCAGTTAGGGAGTGGTGGAGAGCATGGAACAGTGCCAGAGAACAGTGGGCAAAAGGCTGTACGTATATAGTACCCAAGCCACACCTCCATAACCTACCAAGACGCACTGAGGAGCATGCTCTACAGTCTACTAGGTGCTTCTTAATCTCAGGAAGCTGACCTGTCAGGATTAACAGCTCCCATAAAGTATGTAGTCCATAGTGTTCTGAATGATTCTGTCCTTATCAGGACACGGGTCTGGCAATGCAGGTCGGGAAGCCTGACCACAAACCTCAGGATATTAAAAAGCCCCAGATGAATATCCACCTTGGTCCCTAAACAGCCTGAAGATGATCAGAGCCTTTCGCTTTCAGAAGAAAAGAAAGGCACAGAGAGCCAGATAGGAGGCTACATTCTACCAGCTCTGGCCCCAGGGTGAGCAGGGAAGTGAAACTCTCTGAAGACACCTGTGCATCATTGCTTAGCCTGGTTTTGCCCAGATGTGATTTACAGAACTGCAACCCTTGTGCCATGGACTAGATACAGAATTCTAAGCTGACTCTTCAGTAGCAAAAAATTACCAAACTGTGAATTCATGGTCCCTCTAGCTATTCCCAGTCTCACAGCTGCCTCAAATACAGTGCTCATTACATTCAAACAGAGCACTCATTACTGGGCTATCCTGGGGTACAAAGTGAACTAAACTGGAGCCCTGCGGCCCTCTTCCCTGTCTGGGGCATGCTGCGTTTTCTGATGCATTCCATGTTGCTTATGAATGGGAGGAAAGAGTTTAGTTACCATAGATAGGGTCATATCCGCCCGTGAGGCTACACTAGGGATCACAGCGTATGACATTCTTCAGACCTCAGTGACAACTTCCTAGCAAGCCTGTGGGCATTAGGAAGGAGGGGATGAATTAAACCAGATGTCCAGATGTTTGTTTGGGGAACTGGCTGGAAAACAAGAAGTTGAATTCAGATGTCCCCCCAGAGAAAACAGCAGATGAAAGTTTTTCCACGATCCAGCTCTCAGGGGCTGAAGTCAAAAGAGCAGGGTAGAAATAAAAGCCAGGGATGGGTTTAATCTGCAATGATTAACTTAGGGAGGGCCCCCTGTCTTCCAATGAAATGCTATTTTGCTCATGATAAGATAGTCAATATGAAGAAGCTAAAGTAGGAGGCACAGTCTGTGTGGAAGGCCAGTGCTGTCGCTTCTGAGGACATGGCCACAGCGCTCCAGGTGCCTCTGCGAGGGCTGCTGGGACTGCTGCTCATGGCGTGTGTCACGCCATGGGCTGAGGGTGGGAAGGTGTTGGTGGTACCCATGGAGGGCAGCCACTGGCTCAGCATGAAGGACGTTGTGAGACAGCTGCATGCCCGAGGCCACCAGGCTGTGGTCCTGGCTCCAGAGGTCAGTTGGCACATCAAAGAAGAGGATTTCTTCACCGTGAATTTCTACGCCTTTCCCTATACTCAGGAAGAATATAACCACCTCTTTTTGGACTACACTAAAATGGTCTTTGAAACACAGAATTATGTGGAGTCATTTTTAAAAACTGTCTCAGTTTTCAAGAAGCTTTCAGCAGCCTATGAGAGGTCTTGTGTGGAGTTGCTGCGTAACAATTCCCTCATCAGCCAACTGAATTCCAGTTCCTTTGATGTGGTGTTAAACGACCCTGTTTTTCCTTGCGGGGCAGTGCTGGCTAAGTATCTGAGTATCCCTGCCGTGTTTTTCCTGCGGGGCATCCCCTGTGGCCTGGACTTTGAGAGCACAGGGTGTCCCAACCCTTCCTCCTATGTTCCCCAGTTGCTCACAACATACTCCGACCACATGACTTTCCTGCAGAGAGTCAAGAACATGCTCTATCCTCTGGGCTTGAAGTTCTTTTGCCACATTGTGCTTTCTCCCTATGAAAGCATCGCCTCTGAGCTTTTCCAGGGAGAAGTATCTCTGGTGGACGTTCTGAGCCATGCTTCCGTGTGGCTGTTCAGAGGGGACTTTGTGTTGGAATACCCCAGGCCCGTCATGCCCAACATGGTCTTCATCGGGGGCATCAACTGTGTCAGCAGGAAGCCGCTCTCTCAGGTCTGTATTGCTGCCTTCATCCAATCAATGTTCCAGCAGGAAACATTTTTAAAACTACTTCCAAGAGCTTACCTATCTACGCGTCTTCCCAAAGATGTGCACCTCTGCTTCTCCATGCAGTCTTTGATGACATAATCTATTGTCTTGTCTGCGGTAGTTATGTTTATCTAAGTAAATTTAATGTGTGCAGTGGCCTCAGAGCACATAGAGAGGCAAGGCTGTGGGCTGTAGTAAGACTGAGGAGCCATGCTGTGACTCCACCAGGACTGACCCTATGTCAGTCATCATCTTCTTGGTGGTGTCATTTCCTTTAGCTTCTGCAGAGTAGACAACCTGGATTGTGACGTGACTCACCAGGGAAGAGGATATCTTGCAGGTTTTCAGTGGAAAGATAGAGGAATCAGCAAATTGCAGTTGCTGACAGGATCAATTTAATGGTCTCATCTAGAAAGGAAGAGATACATTATTGGAGACCTAAACCCTCTGTGGAACCAGATGAAACCGACTTTTGAGGCATGTGCAGATGTGGACTAGCCATGTTTAGGTGCTCATTAGTCATATGTAAAAGTGGCTGCTGTGTGATCAGTGTTCATACATGTTCCATGGATACACTCAATATGTACATTTTCAATTTTTTAGAAGAAATCTTTACTGCCAAGTGTGGTGGTGCATGCCTGTAATCCCAGCACTCGGGAGGCTAAGGCAGGAGGATCTTTGCAAGTTCAAGGCCAGCCTGGGCTACAAAGTGAGTTCACAGCCA
>NW_004955453.1:2415693-2424228 GCF_000276665.1 Chinchilla lanigera | reverse complement strand
TTTTTGGTTTTTCTCCGGTACCGGGAACTGAACTCACGACCTTGCACTTGCCAGGCAGGCGCTTTTGCCGCTGAGCTAAATCCCCAGCCCCATGTGAAGTAATTTTGTGAAAATTTGTTTTCAAAGTTCAAAACACTTTTAATTATCTCCAGTCTGGTAGTTTTCTTTTCATATCAGAATTCTGTCAGTTCATAAGATGTCTCTGTCTTTCTGTCTATCTATCTATCTGTCTATCTATCTATCTATCTATTTATCTGTCTATCTATCATCTATCTGGATTTTATTCCTGCCATGTAATGGAGTCTTGTTCTTTTCACATTCACTTTTCTTTTTTCCTTTAGTTTCCCATTCTCGTTGGCTTTGGAATTTGATGACTCTTTTTCATCTCTATGTACATGCAGTGTGGTATGTTCAAGCCTGTGATATTCACATCTCCCTGTTTTACTCATGACAGTCTTTGTGGTAACACTGGGCTCACCCTGATGAACTAGGACCATATCGAGCCCCCTCAGCACACATCTGAAAAGTCCTTTTCCATGTAGTGCAACATATTAACAGGTCTCAGTGACCAGGATGTGGACACCCCTGTCTGCCATTATTCTGCCTTCCCCAAGGATTAAACCCAGAACTCATGCAAGACCTGCAGGGTTTTCTCAGTGACACCACAGAAAATTTGGTTGTGATTTCTTCAAGAACTCCTGTCATCAGTGAATTCTTGTTCTCTCCGATCATCTGGTCAACAAGAATCATTGAATAGCTGTCATCTTACTCTTCAGCTTTATCATCTTTTTCTTGCATCCTGGGCAGAGCATGTCTGGAAGAGTGTATTGATATCATGGATTTTATTCTCAGCATTATCCATCTTTTTTTCTTTCTTTCTTGTTCATCTGGAAAAAAAATCATCTTTGTTGCTTTATATCCCTACAGTCTGCCCCAACGTTTTCACAAATAACTTCTTTGCAGAATATTCCAAGGTAAAGAATGACCTCTGGACTGAGTGACCTCTGGACTTTGTTTTTTTTTTTGGACTTTTTTTTTTTTTTTTTTTTGGTTTTTCTCCGGTACCGGGAACCGAACTCACGACCTTGCGCTTGCCAGGCAGGCGCTTTGCCGCTGAGCTAAATCCCCAGCCCCCGACCTCTGGACTTTGTAAACTATAGATCAAGATCAGCGGTGGTGAACCTATGGCACGTGTGCTGCAGTGAGCTCTTCATATGATTGGAAGCTCTAACAGGTTCGCTATCACTGATATAGATACTTCAAAATGAACTTTCTATCTGATTTACATAAATTCTCACCCTATAAGGGAGAGAAATAACCAAAAAAACCAAAAAACCAAAAAAAAACAAACAACAACAACAAAAAAAAACCCACCAAAAACCAACCGAAGGAATTCTGTGGCTCAGAGAGTGCCCTATTCATGGAGCTTAGTTTTGAGTATTTAAAGGCAGAGACTCTTGTGCTTGGTCATGAGACCACTAAGGACTTTCTACAGTGTGGTCCCAGTAGACCCCCCTGGTGACTGAAGTTACCCTGAATGGGTGGGAAAGAGACTGGGAAAAGAGGAAATGAAAACAATTTGCATTTCTTGAGAGAACTTGATGAGGAAGTGCAATTAGAAATTCTTAGAAAGCTAAGCAGATCAAGGGAGTTGATTTTCCAAGATGGGAAAATGTCTGTGTTCCAGTTTCGATAAAGAAGAGTGACATGAGAAGGGAAGAAGGTGGACTGATTCTGTAATGACTACTTCAAACTAGGATCATGTCTTCCAAATGATTTCCAGTGTGTCGGGTAAGCGGAAGTCAAAGCAGCTGGGAGTGGAGCTTTTGAATTTTAGGATCGTGCTGAGATGGCTCACACAGTCTTGGGTCTCCCATGGATACTGGTCTCCTGCCTGGTGTCTCAGTGGGAATGGGCTAGGGAGTCCATGTGCGGGGCCACTACAGTGCACTCTGGTGCTCATCTTTGCACCGAGGGAAATGCCCTTGGTTTTCCAACTCTGAAAATCCACTCAGTCCTTGCGTGGAAGATTCATATCCACACACGGGCTCCTTCCTATAGCGGTGTGTCTTTCCTTTCTCTCTTTCTTCCTTGGTCTTTCTTTTTCTTTTTCTTTTTTTCTCTCTCTCTACTCCCTCCCTTCCTTCACTTCTCTGTTTCTTTCTCCCTTTTGTTTTTCCTTTGTTCTGTTTTGCTTTGCCTTGGAGCAGAGTTCCCATGAACAGCAGCTCTAATCTAGGATAGATCAAACTGATGGCTTTGTTAGCTTTCAACTGTTAGAACTAGGCAGAATGGTTAAAGTTCCGAGACCTCTGAGTGCCCTCGCTATGCCAGGCTCCTTGCCTACCACTGAGCTCTTTGCTGAACATCTTTTAACTAATCGTGTAGCTGCAAGCACACATCCAGTGGTGATTTCCAGCAGGCGTCGCTGCCATGACGCTGTTTCTGCTCCTTCTCATCACCTCGAAACTCCTGACATCTCCCACATCCTTCTGAAACAAAACAACCCCCAGAGAAGTTCCCAGTGAATATCTTCATTGCTGTGAGTTCTTTAGCCTGTGAGTAAGTGAACTCACTTTTTAGAAGCCCCAGTAGTCAGTCTTATTCTGACACTTCTTCTATAGTTGGTATACGGGAAGCACCTGCCTGGGGACCTCAGCGACTGGCCCTGTGATGTGATATTAACAGATCCTGGGTACCTCAAGTATTCTTCTGCGCTGCTGTTAGAATGGCTAGTGTCATCCGATTTTGGAGGATGGTCTGTTTCATTCATTTTATTTTTTTATTTAGGAGAGAGAGACCAGCTGTCATATAGCCCTGTCTTTAGGCAAGATCTGGTGGACCCCAGGAAAAGGAATCTAAAAGTAATCTAGCACGTTCGTTATAGGGTTTATTGGCATGGTTATCTGGGGTCTCATATCTTCTAGGAAGAACAAATCTTTTAAGAAACTCGATCATGTATTATCAAAGCATGAGCATGAGAGCTGACAGCTAAGTTTAGAAACTTTTTAAAGGGATATCAGTTGTAACCCACTGGCTCTTAGGCGCCTTTACTGATGGAGTCAGACATTTTGTCCTAAGTCCCTCTAGCATTAGTTATAAGTATCTCTAAGTTCTTATGACTTATGAAAACCAGATTAACACCTCATTTGATCAATGAAAAATTCTTAAGTTTTTGTATATGAGCAACAATATGTATTACGTGTGTAAAACCCAGCCTCAGCATCAGTTAGATTAGTTGGCAACCTGAATATATATTACAGTACTTAAACAGTATAAAATTTCTCCAGGATGAGAGCTGGACTTTTAGGCATAACTAAAAGGAGTGAATGAAGAGAAAGTGATCCCAGTTACAGCTTAAGATATGAGATATATATTTTTAGTGATTGTTTTTATCAAGGTATGAAGACTGGAAGGAAGGTCAGGGTTGGAGAAGGACAAAGAGACCTGTGCCCATGTCCCTCTAATCGTGATTATTCAGGGCCCCTCTGTGGTGATGACAGGTAGAGATGACAGTTCGGCCGGAGGGAGCAGGCAGTCCTGGGCTCTTTAGTCCTTTTGGAGCACCTGGGACGATGAGTCTGAGCTCTAGGGCCTCTGCTTCGGAGTGCAGCCTCATTTCCAGTGGTGACCTGGGCAGTCAGGGCCTGGCTTGGGGGCCTCTGCCAAGCAGTCTCTCTTGAGGTGGCCTGGCTTTTGAGAGCGGTAGCAGATGAACTTAGTCACTGAGCTCTTCTTGGAGACCAGAGAATCAGACTTAGGGTCTGTTTCTCTGGGGGACACAACAAAGGCAGCCACATTTTGATCTCCTTGTTTTCTTTCTCTCCCTGGCTGTCTCCAAGTCCAAGGATAGAATCCTAAGGAGGCAGTTTTCACTAAAGTATCCAGTGAGCGATCTGGAGCAAAAGCTATCTTTTGTAGCTTTTGTCTTATATCTGGGGCTGACTGAGTAATGAACTTATCTTTAAGAATAATATGTCCCTCTACTGAATTAGGATCGAGGGAAATATGTTTTCTCAGTGTCTTTGGTAAATGCTCTAAGAAAGCAGAGGGGTTCTCATCTCTCTCTTGCTAAGTAGCTGAAAATTAAAAGTAACTAGAAGCCTTGGTTTTTATCCTTCTTAGACTTTCAAGAGTACACACTTGCAAATGTCTCCCCCTCCAGTCTCCTCTCTGGCTATGAGGCCAGCAGGGGTCTTGGGTGGTGACTGGGCTCCAGTGGGAACTGGTTGCCCTCCTGGCCATCTACGTTCTGGTTGTTTCAATTAACAATATGATATTCATCCCAAATGTAATAGCAGCTTGTAATGTTGTCTGTCTCTCATTAGAAGTCAGTGTTTGATTTAAGATTAACATGACATCTTTCCAGCCTAGCTTATACATCTGAGGAAATCCTCTGAAGACATCAGTGAGCTTGTCAGGGTCATCTGAAAATTTTCCTAGTCCTAGCTTGATCTCTTTAAGTCATTGAGAGAAAGAGACATCTGAGCATAGGTAGTCTCATCAGGATCAAAATTACACCTTGAGCATAAATACAAATTATTTCTTGCTGTGAAGAAGGTTTGAATATAACACAATTTCAACCATTTTTCCTCCTTTTTACAGTATGATTTTAGATGTAAAAGAACATCATAATTAATACTTTCCTCTGCATTCCATTTTGTTTTGTTTTGTTTTGTTTTTTTCTGGTACTGGGAATCTAACTCACAACTTTGCGCTTGCCAGGCAGGTGCTGTGCCGCTGAGCTAAATCCCCAGCCCCTGCATTCCATTTTGGCTCTTAAGGGTAGGTAGGCCATATGCATGTGCAGAAAAATATTAAATGACTCTTTTTTAATGTGTAAGTGTCAAATATCTTCCAATGCTTAATGATGCACTGTATAGGAGTAAGAGACTTTGACTGTGAATATGCCATGTCTGAAATACAAAAAGAAAGAGTTTGGGCATCGGCTCTCTATTTCTAATTGATCTTTGTACCTTCAATGGGTCCCTCGAGTAGATTCTGCTCCAGAGCAGGTGGATTCCATCCAGAGAGAGCCGAGACACAATCTTCCCAGCCTATCTACCCTCGAACTGGTCCACAATTTTATCCTCCCAGAAAGCTCATGAGCTGTGCACTTACTCCTATTGGACATTTGTAAGCATAAGTTACAATTGGTGTGGTGGCAGGAATGAATAAAGATGGAAGCATAACTTTGTAGTAAACTATCACTCTTTATTCTTTGGAAGAGGGCATAGATAAGATGAGTTGGCAGTAGAGCACTTTTCCTGGTGTGCTGTGAAAGAGATCACCTCTGAGATAGATAAAAGAGACAGCTGACCTGAGGAATTCCGCCCTGGGCCCTAGGGCAAAATAATCTCCAAGACACTTTTATCATCCATCTAATCACCAAGGCAACCTTTCCCAGCAATAGGACAAGGCTGTTTTATTTAAATTTTGAAGCTCACAGGCAATCACTTTTTACATGTTGGTAAAGGCACATTAGTTAAGTCTGACTAGAATCTCTTTCTTACTCTTAGTTAGCATATGCAAGGAACAAATGCAAATCATTCCCTGCTAGCCACTGTGAAATGTAAATTGTTGCAAGCTGCCTTGCCTAGTTTCTGAAGGGTGGGATAGTTAAGTGGCTCAACTGAAAAGCTCATGGAGAATTCCTAATGTACTAGCAGTCGGAGATTTTTCAGTGGTCAGGAGCCAGTTTCCACCCAGGAACCTGGCCGTGACCCCTCAGTTGTTCTCAGTTTCTGCTGACCCACACAATCAGAGATCAGTCTCCAGAAAGGAATCCAGCTGTCTCTCTGGTCAGCATTCCATCGGTCATTGGTTTGAATGGGGATTCACCAAAGAGATGCAGGGGAAACCTGTCCTCTGCTTTAAAGAGTGGCAGCTGCTCTAAGAGCATTTAACTAGCTGGCAGCATAAACACTGTTTGTCAGAGTTCTACAAGCCATAGTTAGAAGCCTGAACAAGATCACATAGCACTTTATACGTTTACAGTAGAAGTTCTAAAGTCCACAACTTATTATCAAAGTATTTTTCTATACACAAATGATAACTAAACCTAGGAGAAGAGGAAGGGTTAGAGATTCTCCCTTAGACTAAATGTGTTTGGGTCCCATAAGTGTGCTGCTTTTGGAGATAGCTCCATCTGGTGTCACCCAGAAGTTGATTCTATCCACTGTGTCTCAGATTCAGCCTCCCTAGGGAGACTTGCCCAGAGCACTAAGCTGGGACATCACTTTTATATGTGTTCTCCAGGATGGGCCAAATTCCAGTGTCTCATGTGACCCTATGTATGTGTTTGTCCTCTAAGGTGACTTCCCTGTCTTCAGTGTTAACAAATGCTCATCTTCTATGGGCTTAACTTAGTTGGAACAGTCTAGAATTTCTTTTGATACAGGAAAATAAAATCTCCCAACCTAAATGATATCTGGGATGAGTTCATGTTCTCTAAAATGGAAGAATGAGTTTTAGGAACAATGGAGGTTAAGAGCAGATTATATTTATTGAGGGAAAGAAAGCTTCTGTCCAAGACAAGGACAAAAGGGGCGCCCAAGTGGGTTACCCAGGACTCTTGTCTTTTTTAGGGAATTTTATAGAGCAAAGCCACAAGGTGAGGTGGGCCCAAGGTAGGGGAAAAATGGACAAAACTATGGTCAGACACTTAGAATTGTTCTGATAAAATTGTTTAAATTGAAATCAAATGGGGAAGCTAGTCACGTATAAAGCGGACATGAATACAGAAGAGGGGCTTTTTGGGTAAGGGGTTGGGTGAAGGATGCTTCAAAGTGATTGCTACCTATTTAGAATATCAATCCCTGATGTTCATCCCTAGGGAGATATGTGAGTGCATTTGTTTAGTCCTTTTATCTTAAGGTCTGGCCCACAGCAAATACATATCTTTCATGTTGGCTCCTTCGAGGGCCTGGTCCTGTCTGACTGCCTATAATATTTCTAACTAACTCAGCTGCCTATAACACTTGCTAATTTTACATGCCTCTAAAAAGGAAAGTACAAAGTGGTAGAAAAAGATTAAGGCCAGAGAAAGAAAACTGAAACAGAACAGGCTAGACATTTCCTCTATAGTAAAGAGCAGGTTCAAAGAAAGTCTGGCCCAGTTTAACCTGTCCTCCAAGTCTTAGGAACGGCCACCTACATAATGTCTTTTTAAAATGGTGGATGGAGTCCCGTGTTTTATTATACAGGCATGTATAATTTCTAAGTCTGAGCTACATTTAAAAAGATTCATTTTACAGAAGTTTACATTAAAGTCCACTGGGGGGAGGGTTTCTAATGTTACTCTCCCTAGCGCTATTGTCTAAATAATGTCAAGCAAGAAAACTAGCAAATTTAGCAACTAGTTCAAATGCAACATATACCAGAACAAAACAGGTATATAATGCCCCATTAAATATAACGTTCTAACTTTCCCATGTTTAAACTTTAGATTTATCAACATTTTAACAAAACTATATAGGACAAAGCATAAGCAGTTATAAGCACTGAGCAAAAACAACAAAATTTGAAGCATAAAAATGTGTTATCTAAATGAGTTCCAATCCAGAGTCTATGGAACAAAAGAAACTGTTACCTCTGTCCAAAGATCTCAGTGGAGAACCTCCAAATGATACAGGGGGAAAAAACTTCCAATGTGAAAGATATCTGGGATGAGTTCATGTTCTCTAAAACTGAAGAACGAATTTTAGGAACAGTGGAGGTTGAAAGCAGAATATATTTACTGAGGGAAAGAAAGCTTCTGCCCAAGAGAGGGACAGAAGAGGAGCCCAAGTGGGTTGCCCTTATATGTTGCATTTCAGCATTGTTTATAATCAGTGCTTCTTGTGTCATTGGCGTTTATGTATACTGAAAGTACACCTTGAATTTAATTTCACCCAAAAGTATCATGAGTATATTCATATCACTCATCATGGTTTGGTAAAATCTTGAGGTTAAATGATTCTGAGCAAGCTACCTGGTTCACATTTCAGATAAAATTGAAAACATATGAGTTTGCAGGTGTTGAGGTGTGTATTTGGTCTTTTCACTGTGAAATAATCCTCATCTGCCTTGCGGTTAAGTTTGAAAAATAGCAGCATGCACAGAAGTTTGCAGTTGTTCAAAGACAAACACAAATCCCCTTCACAGGGTCCCAGCCATTAACATGAACTGTTGGCAGGAAGTCTTTGTAAAGGCTTGGCTACAGTTATTCTGAAAGTAGAGAACACTTGCAGTCTTGAGAAGATGTGCTGTGCTACTGGGACTCACCCCTTGCAACCTCCTCCCTCTTCCTTGTGTGGGCTGGGCGGGGCCCTCCAATCTTTAACAATGAGTTTTAGGGGCTTGGTGTGGCCTCAACTGTTCTGTATGCTCTGCCCAAACCTACAGGAATGAGGAGCTCACTGATTGTGCCCCTGCCTCCTCTTCAGTGTCTGTCCCTTTGCTGTCTGGTGCCTTCCGAACATTGTTGTTTTCTTTCTTTCTCTGTTCTTCCTTCCTTCCTTCCTTCCTTCCTTCCTTCCTTCCTTCCTTCCTTCC
>NW_004955453.1:2410236-2415593 GCF_000276665.1 Chinchilla lanigera | reverse complement strand
CTTTCTTTCTTTCCTTCTCTTCCTTCCTTCCTTCCTTCCTTCCTTCCTTCCTTCCTTCCTTCCTTCCTTCCTTCCTTCCTTTTTACTTTCAGAAGTTTTAATTTTATTTTTTAGTATTTTGCACCAACATCTGGCCTATAGGAGCACCAGCCAGACAAAAGCCAGAAATTCTGGTGAACTTTGAGATGTCTTTCTTTCTCATGTCAAAAATTCTAGCTTGATGTGTTTGGATTTGCATCCAATAGCTCCATTTGGGACACAGTCAAGAATGCTGTAATACCCAGTCCTTGCTGCATGACTCTTCCTCACTCTACTGTGTATTTGTGTCAGACTGAGCACAGCACTCTTCAGGACCACATCTGTGTCCTTAGGCAGACTCTACTGACTTGGTGCATGCACCAGTGTGAGGTTGGGATGTGGACACACAGCAGACCTTCACACTGAGGAGGGCACCCATGGTGCCGAGGTGTGCTCCCCGGCAGGGATCCACTGCAGTGACAGGTGTGCAGCAGGGAAGAGAGAACATTTTTGAGGCCTAGGCACAAGAAATGGTGTCCTAGAGCCAGGAATTGCCATTCTATTGACTAGAATCTGACACAGCAGCCTGGCTTGGTGATAGATAGCAGCAGCCACATCAGCAAACACTGACTTCAAGTTCTGACAGCTACATGATCAAGTTCACAGCTACATGATCCATCCACTTTCATGCTTTCATGGATGTCATACAAGACAAGGGAGGCCTCAACCTATAGACCTAGGTCCCAAAGGGAAGCCTCACCATGGGCAACCATGGAGGGTGGGCTGGAGTGGATGACACAGATATAGCAAGACAGAAAGCTGGACATCTCAGGGTGCCTGCTCACAGGATCCCCTGGGCATATAGGACAGGAGGGAAATATCATCTGCTAATTGTGTGGGAGGAGCTTTCCATAGCAGAGCATGACTCTTAGGGCTGTGAATTCTGGCCCTCAGCATCCTCCGCTCACTGGGAGCACACATTGGCTTCTGTCATCTTGCAGCTAGAACACAGGGCCCCACAAGTTCTGTAGCCCATGGTGTTCTGGAGTACTCCAACATTGCTGGGATACAGGTCTGGTGGAGAGCTTGAAGGAATGCCTGATCACAAATCTCAGGATGCAGCAAAGGCCAAATGAATGTCCTCCCTGGTCTCTAAGCCCCTTGTAAAGAAGTTGAGCCTTTGGTATTCAGGGGAGTAATCCATACAGGACCAGACTGATGGCCAACTCTGGCTCCTCTGGGCCTGAGATGATAGCACATTCCAGCAGGATGGTCTCTGAACACATTGTGTGTCATTCTTTTTTTTTTTTTTTTTATTTTAAAGAGTAAAAGAAGGATAACATAGTAATAGGAGGGGCTTACCAAATTACAGACAAAGTGGTAGGAAATTATCAGTGGTTATTGTTTTACATATTGTTATCTATAAGATAGTTTCTCAGGAAAGCAAATAGACAAATGATAGTGAGTTACAGATAAAAGAGGTAGGAGATTATCAGTAGTTGTTGTACTATACTTAGGTATCTTCAAAGTGGCTTCTAAAGAATATAAATAGAACTATACTTGAGTGACCTAGTGAATAATCATTCAATAATTCTCAATGGTTGTTGTAGGAAACACATAATAATAAACATGGATCCATTTATGAAGTAGGATAGGAACAATACAAACATTACAGAGTTATGGATAGATTAGTAGGAAAATATCAATGACTGTTGTAATACATGGTAGTATCTTCAAAGTGGTTTCTCAGGAAGACAGAGATACACACGAAGGATCTAACAAGTAGTTACAGGCTAGGGGTTGTCAAAAATCAAGTGAGCCATCTGGGGCGAAAGCCATTTTGGGTAGCATTTTCTCTCCAGCCTCCCATCGCATTGGGACCCCACAACCAGTTAGTGTCCTCTCCCCAACTGTCAGCACAGGCAGCAGGAATCCTGCTGCAGACTTCTCCTGAGCTCCACCACAGCCTGTACTGTCAGGGGAAGAATGGCTTCCAATGAGTCTCTGCAGGTATTGTGCAAGGTCCTCCTGGTTTACAGCTTCTGAGTGGCTCTCGTGACCCCAGTCCACTGGACCTCTGACTCCGTGGGCTTAGTCTGCATTCTCATGTTCTCTGAGTCCTTGTTCAGCAGCTGCTCCTCCGCTGGCTCTGGACCTTTCTGGTTCTCAATGGCAGGAGCAACAGTGGCCCGTTGTATGGCATGTATTCCCAGGGGTTGTTCAAAGTTTGAATGATTCACACACATCTGTGGGTGGGCAACAGCTGTCGGTGCATGGTGGGCCAATTGTGTCACTGTTTCTCTGTGTCATGATAGATCTCAATTGAGCGGTGGCGGCCGGCCTAAGGGCCGGCGCGCAACAGCGCTCGCCGCCGCATGGCTCCCCATGTGTTGGGGGCCTTCCCTCCGGGAGCTATGAGGCAGGAAGCTAGCCAGCCGGAAGACTGGCACTCCCCACCCGTGGCTCCCTGTGCGCTGGAAGCCCTCCTTCCGGGGAGCTACGAGGCCGGGAGTGAGCTGCCGGTCCAAAGACCGGTGCTCCCTGCCCGAGGCTCCCAGTGTGCTGGGGGCCCACCCTCCGGGAGCTCTGTGTGTCATTCTTGAGACTGTTGTTGGCTGTGTGTGATTTAGGATGCTGTGGCTCTTTTTTTCTTTTGGAGGCTGTATAAAATAATGGTTGTCTTTTGCCTTGTTTTGTTTTGTTCTTGCAATACTGGGGATTGTACCCAGGGCCTTTTCTTTAAGCTACATGCCCAGCCTTTTTTCTTTTTAAGACAGAATTTCACTAAGCTGCTAAGTTGCCCAGAATGGTTTCAACCTTGAGATCCTCCTGCCTCACCCTCTCAGATGCTGGAATTACAGGCATATGCCACTACACCCACTTTCATTATGACATTTGTATACATAGCTATAACATGCTTTCACTATATCCATTTCCTCTATTATCCTTTCCTACCTTCCTCCTCTCATAACTTTCTCCCCTGGTAATATTTTCTCTTCTGCTTTCATTTTATTCCCCCATCCAGATACTACATGTGAGAGAAAACATGGAATAGCTGTCTTTCTGAATCTGATTTATTTCACCTAATATGATCTCCAGTTCCATCCATTTTTCTGCAAAAGACACAATTTTCTCTGCTTTATGGTTTAATAATAGCCCATTGTGTATAGTTACTACATTTTCTTTTTCTTTTCATTCATTGATAAGATCTAGTCTCTTTCCATAAGTTGAATATTGTGAGAGGTTTAATGATACACATGGGTATGCCAGTATCTGTACAGTATTTTGGCTTTCAATCTTCTAGATATATACCCAAGGGTGGTATATCTGGCTAATACAGAAGTTCTGTTTTTAGTTTTTTGTGGAAGGCAGGGGAACTTCCATGCTCTGTTCCATAGTGGCTGTCTTAGGTACTTTCTTGTTGCTGAGCCAAAATACTTGACACTCAAAGCGGAAAAAGGTTATTTAGCTCACAGTTTGTAGAGGTTCCAGTCCATGATCACCTGTTTCAAAGGCAGGGTGGCATGGCAGCCTGGCATTGCAGAGGAGAAACAGTTCATGGCAGGCAGAAGATAGCAAAGCAAGCAAGAGACAAACCAAGCCTCCTTCTGTGCTTTATAGTGTATCCAGGCTACTTAGATTAGAGTGGTGCCAAACCAATAAGTGGACTGATTTAGTAATCATGCACCCTTAATCCTAGTACTCTAATCCTAGCATTGCAACATGAATCAGTCATACACTCTAGATCCAGACAGCTCTGAAAAAGCCCCACCTATGACTGCATGAAGCTTTGAGGGAACATCTAGATACAAGCCATAACAGTGGCTATAGTTATTTACATTCCTACAAACAGCGTATAACGGCTCCTTTCCCTTGTATCCTCGCCAGAATTTGTTTTGTTTTGTTTTCTTAACCATTATGCATTCTGGTTGGAGTGCAGTGGAGTTTTAGTTTAGGTTTGATTGGCCCCTGATAGCCATGTTTTCCCTATATGTATTTGTATTATCTTTTGAGAAGTATCTGTTTTAGCACATTTTCCCTTTTGCTGAATACATTAGGTTTCCTTTTGATGTTAACATTTTTCAGTTCTTTATATATCCTAGATATTAATCTTCTGTTCGAACAACAGTGAGAGAAGATTTCCTGCCATTCTATAGGCTCTCCTCTGATTATTTTCTTTAGTAGGCAGAGGCTTTTTAATTTGATGTAATCACATTTGTGAATTCTTGATGTTAATTGTGAGATATGGGGATTCTATCCAGAAAATCATTTCATACACCAATAACTTGAAGTCTTTCCCATACTTTTCTCTAGTAGTTTTAAGATTTCATATTTTACATTAAGATGTTTGATCCACTTTGAGTTGATTTTTGTACAGGGTGAGAGAGATCTAGTACAATCTCCTATAATTGAATGTCCAGTTTTCCCAGTAACATTTGTTGAAGCTGTCTTTTCTCTGATTATGTTTTTGATGTCTTTGTCAGGAATCAGATGGCTTTAAATATATGGCTTTATTTCTGGGTCCATTATTCCATGTAGCATATTTTGCAATCATGTATTGTCTATGCTTGGTCTTCTTTTCTTCCACATGAATATTAAGATTTTTTTTCTAGTTCTAGTTCTCTGAGGAACATCATTCATATTTTGATGAGGATTGCAGTAAATTTATAGATAACTTTTGGTAGTATGACTATTTCACAATATTAATTTCACAATATTAATTTTCCCAATCAATGAACATGGGAGTTCTTTCCGTTTTCAGTTGTATTCTTCAGTTTTATTCGGCAGTATTATATGATTCTCGAGTGTCTTTCACCCTTTTAGTTCAGTTCACCCTTAGATATTTTATCTTTTGAGGATATTGAGAATGGGATTGTTTTCCTCATATCTTGCTCAGCATGTTTATTTTGAAGGTACAGAAAGCTATCAGTTTTTAATGTTGACTTGGTGTCATCTCACATTGCTAAATTTATCAGTATTATGAGACATTTGCTGGATTCTTTAGGGTCTTTTATGTAGACAATTCATATTATGTGCAAACAAGGTAACTTCAATTTCTCCTTTCCTATTCATATTTCTTCTATTCCTTTTTGTTCTTTGATTTTTCTGAAGTTGCCAGTACTATGTAGAATAAAAGTGATGAGAGTGGACAGCCTTGTCTCATTCTAACTGTAAAGAAATATTATTAGTGTTTTCCCATTTAATATGATTTGGTTATGAGTTTGTCACATATAGCCTATAGTATGTTTTTTTTTTTTTTTTTTTTTTGGTTTTTCTCCGGTACCGGGAACCGAACTCACGACCTTGCGCTTGCCAGGCAGGCGCTTTTGCCGCTGAGC
>NW_004955453.1:2391723-2410136 GCF_000276665.1 Chinchilla lanigera | reverse complement strand
ACTGGAAGAAACAGACACAACCAAAAACACACTCAACCACCTCATCTTTGATAAAGGGGCCAATCAAACTCACTGGAAGAATGATAGCCTCTTTTTTTGGTTTTTCTCCGGTACCGGGAACCGAACTCACGACCTTGCGCTTGCCAGGCAGGCGCTTTTGCCGCTGAGCTAAATCCCCAGCCCCAGCCTATACTATGTTAATGTATTCTCCTCGACACCTAATTTAGACTTGGTTTTTCTCATAATAGGATGTTGAACTTTCTCAAAAGGTTTTTCTGCATGTACTGATCATCTAATTTTTATCCTCAATCCTGTTTATATGGTGTATTATGTTAATTGGTTTCCATATGCTGCACCAGCCTTGCATCCCTGGCATCAAATCAACTTGATCATGGTATATGGTCCTTAAAGTGTGATGTTGGATTAGACTTGCAAGTATTTTGTGGAGGAAATCTGCATGTCTACTCCTCAAGGCTATTTGTCTATCATTGTCTTTTTTGTTGTATTTTTATCTGGCTTTGATAACAGATAATACTGGCTACATAAAATGCACTTGAAAGAATAGCCTCTCTTTCTTTATTATAGAGTTTTTTTGAGGAGCATTGGTATTAGATTTCCTTTAAAAGTTTATTAAAATTCAGCAGTGAATCTATCCCATGGGGCCTTTCTTTGTTGAGAGACTTCACTGTTGCTTCAATCATATTGCTGATTATTATTGAGGTACTTTTTAAATATCTTCTTAGTTCAGATTTAGTAGGTCATATGTGTCTAGAAAGTTGTCCATTTCTTCTGATATTCTAATTCATTAGCATATACATTTTCAAAATATTTCCTAATCCTCTGGATTTCAGTTATATGTTATATCTGCTTTTTGTCTCCAATTTCATTTATCTGAGTCTTTCCTTTTTTTCCTTTTAGTAAATGGGCTAGTGTTTATCAAGTATGCTTAGTTTTTGAAAGAACCAATCCTTTGTTTCATGGATTTTGTATTCTATTAGTTTTTATGTCATTAATTTTAGCTCTATATATTTCCTTCTACTGATTTTGTGTTTGATTTGTTCTTGATATTCTAACATCCTGAGATGCTTTATGATTATTTATTTGAAATCCTTGTGTTTTTCTAAGTGATATAAATATAAGTATAGGCACTTACATCTGTAATCTTCTAGAACTTTTCTCTGTGTCCCCCAGGTTCTGATTGGTTGTTTTCCAATTTCATTGATTCTAGGAATTTAACAGTCTTCCTTGCTAAGTTCTTTAAAGACTGACTGCCTTTTCAAAGCTGTAGTGTTCAGTCTCTCTGTGTTTATATGATTTGTGCAGTTCCTTTTCTAATTTCATTCTACTATACTCTGCCTGTTAAGTGACAAGAAGTTATTTCAACCATTTATGTTTATTAAGACTTATTTTATCTCAATTGATTTAAATTTGACCTGTTTTGTGCAAATTTGTATGAGCTGATGGAAAGTGTGTGTGTGTGTGCGTGCATTACTGGGGTAATGGATTAATATTATCCCTTAATTATTGTGGACTGATCAGATCTGCAATCTCCCAAACGAGTGGATGGTGAAGACTAAATAAAAGAGACAAATAGTATGATTTCAGGGCTCCAAGAGAATCAAAATCCTCTCACAGAATTCAAGATTCTCTGGGGGCTAAGACCAAGATCTTCTCTGGGTGGCCAGAGGGGAATACTCAAGAAGGGTGAGAACTGCTCAAAGACATCTCCAAGTAAGGCATGTTCATTTAGGAGAGCTATGTTAACTCCAGGAAGGTCTCCACCCAGAAGTGAGATGCCTGAGGCTACAGTCTTTATCTAGCTGAAAGTGGATCCAGGTGTCCTTGGCTGTGTCCTTGTCTTATCCTTGGAGGCTTTACAGCTTCATCCACCATTACAGGTCTCAGTCGGGACCAGTGACTCACAGAGATCACTTACTATGAGCTTGATGCTCATTTCCAGACAAGGGGCCTAGGCTTTGGGCCCTAGACTCACAAGTAAACATGGAAAGCAAATTGCTTAAGTCCTGCTCAGGGCTGCTTTGTAGTGGTCTCCATCACTGGGGATTGCACCTAGAATCTTCATATTCATCTACATCCCCTGTCCTTTGCTATTTTTTTTCTTCTGACAGAGTCTCTAAAGTGCCCAGGCTGGGCTCAAACATGTGTCCTCTCACCTCAACATCTCAAGAATCTGTACTTTGTAGCAATTGGGTGGAAAACTCTGTAAATGTCTCTATGTCCATTTGACCTCTACTGTACCTTTAGCTCTGATGTCTGTAGACTTTTCTGGGGGGAGTCTGTATGATGTCTCTATGTATGAGTGGGTTAATGAGGCCACTAACTATTACTGTATTAGGATCTGTCTCTCTTATGTACTCCAGTGTTTGATGCCAGTTTCTGCTGTGATGGTGAGGACTGCACTGGGACACACTGTGGGTCAGACAGTCTACACAGAAGCCAGAGGGGTGGCAGCACAACCTCCATCTAAGCTAACCACCTCCAGCTCTGGTGTTCTGAAACTTATCTCCTATAAAAAACATGCAACTTCAGAGCCTCCTAGAGTTTCTGTAGCTGGTTTCCCAAGATGACCTTTCCTTTAAGCATCACAGATGAACTTCTGGCCCTATAGATCTCAGTAGTATTGTTCCAGAAACTTTCCTCTTCAGCAAATAGCTCCCAAAGTCAACATCTCCTAAATCAGTGCATGACTAATTCACAGAGATAATTTATGCTGGTTCATAGAGATAGGAAAAAGAGACCTTTGACTCCTAAAGTAGTAGGGATTAGGCCTTCTCAAGGTGGCTCCTGAATGCTGCAACACGATTATATGTTGTAAAGTGGAAAGTATTTCCATGGTGGCAGTGTCCAGAGCAAATTCTAGGTCCACTATCTGCACGTGAGACCTCTTGTATTTTCTGGATTTCCCCTTCACTCTTATTTTCACCTTTACCTTCATCCTCTACTTTAGCACAGATGTTTGGTGCTAGGCCAACTTTGCTCAATCTCTGTTCTGCTCTCCAAAGCTTCTGGCTTTTTTTTTCTTTGTTTACAGTTAAAGCAGTGCTTTCCCATAGGCACCCACTTCAAAGAGTGAGTAATTCTCCAGTCATAAGTGGATGCCCTGGGAAAGTAATCACCTGCACTTACAATGACCATTTTGGAATCTCAATATAGTATGATACCTACGAAGTACTTTTTAAAATTATGCCCCAAGGTAGGGGATATAAGCTAGGCCTTACTTCATCCACGCTAGGCAAGCACTTTGCCTCTCAGCTATATATCTAGTCCAAGGAAACTGTTAAGCCATACATTAGATGAGGAGTTCTTTGTTGACCCTTCAGGAGCACCAAATCATCAAGTCTCATGTTCAGGGTCCATCAAGCTCTTCCCAATTTTACAGCTGCTTCAGAGTGCTTCTTACATTTAAATAGAGTGACCATTACAGGGATATCCTTCTGTAGAAAGTGAACTGAATCCGAGTACGAGCAAGCACCTTATTGTTTGGTGCAAGCTGGCCTGACAACATTCTGAGTTCTCTGATGTATTCCATGTTGCTAGTGAAAGGGAGGAAAGAGTTTAAAATTACTGTACAGGACCACTTCTAGGAGTGAAGTTACATTGGGAACCAAAGCCTGGATCATTCCTCAGAGCTCCATGCCAGCCTTCCGCATGTGGGTAACAGAAAAGATGATGAAATGAAACAGGTGCTTTGTTTGGGGAATCAGAAGAAAAAAAGGTAAACTCAGATGTCCCCCAGAGAAAGCAACAGGTCAGAAGAGTTGTGCCAGAAGAGAAGAGATAAGTCAGATTCTCCCTGATTGGATACATAAGAGCAAGGCAGTAATCTGCAATGATTAACTTAGGGAAGGCCCCCTGTCTTCCAATGAAATGCCATTTTGCTCATGATAAGACAGTCAATATGAATAAGCTAAAGTAGGAGGCACAGTCTGTCGCTTCTGAGGACATGGCCACAGCGTGGAAGGCCAGTGCTGTCGCTTCTGAGGACATGGCCACAGCGCTCCAGGTGCCTCTGCGAGGGCTGCTGGGACTGCTGCTCATAGCGTGTGTCACGCCATGGGCTGAGGGTTGGAAGGTGTTGGTGGTACCCATGGAGGGCAGCCACTGGCTCAGCATGAAGGACGTTGTGAGACAGCTGCATGCCCGAGGCCACCAGGCTGTGGTCCTGGCTCCAGAGGTCAGCTTGCACATCAAAGGAGAGGACTTCTTCACTGTGAATTTCTACACATTTCCCTATACTCAGGAAGAATATAAAAACATGATGGATGAGGGTAAATTTGTCTTTGAAACACAGAATTATCTGGAGTCACTTTTTAAAGCTGTCACATCTTTCAAGAAGTTTACAGCAGCCTATGAGAGGTCTTGTGTGGAGTTGCTGCGTAACAATTCCCTGATCAGCCAACTGAATTCCAGTTCCTTTGATGTGGTGTTAACGGACCCTGTTTTTCCTTGCGGGGCAGTGCTGGCTAAGTATCTGAGTATCCCTGCCGTGTTTTTCCTGCGGGGCATCCCCTGTGGCCTGGACTTTGAGGGCACAGGGTGTCCCAACCCTTCCTCCTATATTCCCCAGTTGCTCACAACATACTCCGACCACATGACTTTCCTGCAGAGAGTCAAGAACATGCTCTATCCTCTGGGCTTGAAGTTCTTTTGCCACATTGCGTTTTCTCCTTTTGAAAGCATCGCCTCTGAGGTTTTCCAGGGAGAAGTATCTCTGGTGGACGTTCTCAGCCATGCTTCTGTGTGGCTGTTCAGAGGGGACTTTGTGTTGGAATACCCCAGGCCCATCATGCCCAACATGGTCTTCATCGGGGGCATCAACTGTGTCAGCAGGAAGTCGCTCTCTCAGGTCTGTATTGCTGCCTTCATCCAATCAATGTTCCAGCAGGAAACATTTTTAAAACTACTTCCAAGAGCTTACTTATCTACTCGTCTTCCCAAAGATGTGTACCTCTTCATCTGTACCAGTCTCTGGCGAGGTAATTACTGAAATATTCACAGTAGCATAAGTAAAATTCACAATAGCCACTGAGAACAGAGGCAGAAATTAGAATCTAGAATAGAACAGGGGAGCAATTCTTGCAGTGACCATGGCATGGAGCAAAGGATGAGAGATTATGCCGAGTCAGTGTCCAAACTCCAAGAAAGCCCAGAAGGTCTTCCGGTAACCAAGACCAGTCAGCACGAGAGAGTCTCATAGCTGACAGCTCTGCACTGAGCTTCTGTGGCTTTTTATTGATAGAACCAGGAAGCAATAATAAAGAACAACAGAAGGATGGCTGTAAAAGAATTTATGTAGGGAACAGGCAAAGGACAGAGGAAGGTCAAGGTAGCCTGTTATATGATTGAGCTTAGGGCCAGTCTAAGTAATAAGTTGGAGTATGGGAAAGAGGGCTAGAGCCTTCACTTCTTAAGACCATGTATTTTAATCCTATCTGGACTTGTGGCCCTGTAGGCTATCTTTTAATCTGTCACCGTGCATTCTGGGAACTTTCTGGCATAGGCTCAAAAAGTCCTTTATCTCTGTATATCCATCTCATATATATTTCTGGCCAAGGTCCCCACAAACAATGATGTGACTCTACAAGGACTGTCCGTCCGTATAGCAATCACTGCCTTTTTGGTGGTGTATTTTCCTTCAGATATGCAGAAGTAGGGAAATTGTGCTGTAAAATGGCCTACTATGGAGAAGTATAGCTTAGAGATACTCACTAGAAAAATAAACTGGCAAATTGCAACTTTTTATATAGTTTGTAATAGTCCTGTCTGAGAAGGGATGAAGATGTGCTTATAGGAGATCTAAGCATTCAGGAGAAGTGAGTCTAAAGTGTATTTTATTTTTATAGCATGTCTCAATTTGAACTCTTACATTTTAAGTGCTCAATAGTCCTGTGGTTACTATGTGATAAATATTTGTAAATGTTTCATGGAATCATGCAAATCGTGTCTTTTCACTTTTTATACACAAAAACTTTACTAAATTGTCCCAATTCTCAAAAACTTATCTTATAGGCTGGGTGTGGTGGTGCACTCCTATAATCCCAGCACTTGGGAGGCTGAGGCAAGAGGATTGCTATGAGTTCAAGACCTACCTGGGCTATATATTGAGTTCAAGACCAGCCTGAACTGCATAGTGAGACCTTGTCTCCAAAAAAAGTCTTATATAACTGATACTCTTCCCTTCATACAACTGATAATTGCTCAAATTACATCTGTAATTCTATTTCTGCTTTGTACGCAAGAGTATGTAGATTGTAAATGCAGGTTCACCATTTACATGTTTTTATATTTACTTTTTACCCATAAATTACATGCCTTATAATTCACTTGTTCTGATGCCAGTATTGCTACTCCTGTCTCTACTTTCAAAAGTTTTTGTGAAAGGTTTGTTTCTAAGGTTCAAGTATTTTTTTTTAGAATATCAATCTGGTAGTTTTTCATGTAAGAATTCTGTCCATTGACACAATATATATATGTATTTGATTTATCCCTCCCATTTATTGTGAAGTTAATCTTGTTTCCTCTTCCCTTTGTCTTACTTTTCTCATTGCTGAGACAAAATACTCAACAGCCAAAGTTAAAGGGGGAAAGGGTGATTTGGCTCACAGCTGGTAAAGGTTTCAGTCCACAGTTGGCTGGCTCCATGGCAGAGGCATCACAGAGGAGAAATAGTCCAGGACAAGTGGGCAGAAAGAGACCATTAGCTGTCTTTCCGTTTCTTGTATTTTACGCAGGCTACCCACCCTAAGGTAGGTGTAGTACACCCTGAGTCCTAGCCAGAACTATGTTAAACCAGTCAATGGATTGATTTACTAACCACACACCCTTGATCCCAATGTCACACTCTAGATCCAGCCACCTCTGAAAAGCTCCCCCAATAACTGCATGACACTTGCGGGGTGGGGAGGGCATTTAGACACAACTATAACACCTTTACATTTTTTTTTGCCTTTTTCTTTCTGATTTTGGAAATAGATGGCATGTACATGCAACGTAGTATGTTTAGATCTGTCTCCTATGTCTGTTTCACTTATAAGAGTCCTTGTGGTGATACTGAGTCTACCTGCATGCACCAGGACAGTCTTCCCATCTCAAGACCCTTAGCTATATCTGCAGAGTCTTTTTGCCATATAATGTAGCACATTCAGACCCCAGTAACTGGGATGTGGACACCTACGTGGGACCATTTCACCTGCCCTGGGCAATAAACCTGAGTTAAACCTAGATTCTTATTCAAGGCCTGGAGGTTTCCCTCTATTAAACCACTGAAATTTTTGTTTTGGTTTCTGTTTTAAGAATTCCTATCATCCACAAATTCCTGTTTTGCAGGCTCGTGGCTCTCATCTTACTCAACTTTCTCATCTCTCTCCTCCCAGTATTGTAAGAGCAGCATTTCTGGAAAAGCCTATGTTTTCATTTTGTTCTCTGCACTATCCATTTCTCTCCTTTGCTTTCAATGTACATTTCAAAAAATTCATCTTTTTTTGGTTGCTATGTTACTGCCCCCCCATCATTCTCCAGAAGTAATTTTATTTTCACAAGGTACCGAGGTAAAGAAATCCTCTGAAATTTGTAAAGTACAGATACTCAAAATGAAACTTTCTTCCTGACTTTACATGTATATTCTCATCCACTATGTAGAAGGAAACAGGCCTACGTACAAACAGTAAGTTCCCCTTAGAAAAGTATACCTCCCCAAAGCTTACTTTTGAGAAGATAAAGGTAGAGAACAGGCTAGTGTTTTCAGTCCTGAGGCCACTGACTACTTTTGAGTGTAGTCTCACTAGACTAGTGGTGGTAGAAGTTTTTCAGAAAGCGTTTAAAGGAGACTGGGAGAAGAAATGAGTGGAATCTGTATGGAAAAGCTGTATGAGAAGTGGAATTAGAAATTCATAGAAGGTAAGCAGAGTCAGTGGATGATTTTCCAAGACTTGTACCAAAATGGTATTAGCAGGGAAGACAGAGTGATCCTGTAAGGGCTATTTGAAATGCGCATGCCTTTCAAATGTTTTCTAGTGTATAGGGTAAGTGGAGAAGCTATGTGTGGATCTCTAGCGAGGAGAAATGCCTGTCTTTTGAGTTTGTGGATCCTGCTGAGATGGCCTCAAGTGTTTAGGTGTTTGGGGTCCCACATGGATAACAGCTTTTCCTGTGTGGTGCCTCTGGAGAATGTGTTAGTGATTTTCTCGATGGATCCACTGCAATGGGCTCAAGATGCCCATCTTTGTATCAGAGGAAATGCCTGTTTTTCTTGCTTTAAAATCTATTCAAACCTTCCACAGAAAATGAATATCCACATACAGGCCTACAGCAGCCTGTAGGTTTTCATTCTAAGCTATTTTTAAAAGTTTCTATTTTAAGAATCCTTCAAGTTAAATATTTTATACACGTGTAAAAGGAAAACCTCATTTACAGCAGTACTGATCCACATAAAAACTGATGGTTGTGTTGACTCTCATCTATTCAATCATCCAGAGCTGTTAAAGATCTCTGAGTGATCTTGGTATGCCAGGCTCTTCGCCTACCACTGCACCCTTTGCTGAACATCTTTTACCCAACTGTGTAGCTAAAATCACACCCATTTTGTCCTATCCAGAGTGATTTCCAGAACATGTAACTGCTAGAACACAGTACCTGCTATCACCTCAAAACTGCTGATATCCTCAATTTCTTCTAAAACAAACTCAAGCCTAGCAAATCACCCAGTGAATATCTTCACTGGTGAAAGTTCCCTGGTCTGAATAAAATAGGAACTCATTTTTCAGAAGCTCTGGTAGTGTGTGTCATTCTAACACTTCTTGTACCATTAGTATATAGGAAGCATCTGCCCAGGTACTGCAGTGACTATTCCTGTGATATGGTTTTCAGAGACCATGTGTTCTTGGGGATGGGGATTTAGCTCAGCAGCACAGCGCCTGTCTGGCAAGTGCAAGGTCGTGAGTTCAATTCCTGGTACCAGAAAAAAACCAAAAAAATAGAAAAATAAAATAAGAGACCATGTGTTCTTATGGTACAGTGCTGAATGCCATGTTCCTGTCATAGGCTATTTGCATCTCATTCCATACAGACTGGATTCTAAGAGCTCTGAAAGGTATTCCAAACCATCTCACATAGTCCTAGCTTGTCGACAGTGTGTTCAGCCCCTATTACCTCTCTGCAAAGAATTAGAAACTTGTGGTTTTAACCTATTTCAATTGCCTTTTCATGTCATGCAGTCTTCAGAAAAGGCAGTAAGGTACAGGGTACTTTATGATGGATTATCTCAAAGAAATTATCTCCATAAAGGCCATCATATGGGGACTAAATTGTGGAAACACGACTTTCTTAGATTTCTGTTTAGTGCCTCATCCAACCAACATTTCCGGTAACAGCTGGCCTTTGTCAAGCTACTTTGACGTATGTTCCCCATACGCTAATGGAAGAGACTTGTACAACCTTTGCTTGTTTTTTCATTTCCAGCATCCACTATAGTTGTAGAACCAAGTTGGGGCTGAAAACAGTCCAAGTAACCTTGAGACACTGACATAAACATTTTGCCCTCACCCTTCAGAGGGAGTACGCTGCGGATAACACTATTCTCATGCCAGTGGCCTCCAAAACTTGAAGAAAATAAATATGCACTGGTTGTGGAAATTTGTAGCAACCTAGGAAGTGAATTCTACCCACTGTTTTCACAGAACCTAGCTGTAACTGTCCAAACAGTAGTTAACTCAATACACCACCATCAATTACATACAAGAAAAAGCCTTTTTTATGCGAAAAGTAGTATTAATATACCCATTTTTCACCACAGTTGTGTAAAAATTTAAGGTTAAAATGCTTCAGAGCTAGCTACCTGGCTCACAGTTCAACCAAAACAGAAAAATGTAAGGTGCTGTGATGAATATTTTGTCCTAGCACTACCAAATAACCCTTGTCTGTCTCAAGATGAAGTTTAACATATATCCAAGTGCATATTGATATTTTCAACAGTTTTAAAAACAAACATCCTATTCGTGTAATTACAACAATAACAACAAGTAGGCACTATCATGCATTGTTTAAAACGTTTTGGATACAGTTGTTCTGAAAGTAGATTTCACTTGCCATCTTAAACGGCCTTCTATTCCTCGAAATGTGTTTCAAATCAAGGGGAGTTACTTGGTGTTGAGGCGTAGCAACTGCTCTACGCCATTTATCAAAAGGGACTTCAACTTTCCATCTTCTTCCACTTCTACTCTTTCTTGGCCATTCTCAATGATTCTCTTGGTAGTGATTTTCTTTCCATTAACTATTTTGGTGGAAGTTGACATGGACTTGAAGCTGCCTGCTCCACCGCTGTCACAAGACATTGAGAAAGAAGAAAGGCCTCCATTTCCCAGGGAACCAAAGGAAGTAAACTGTGTATCAAAGGAAGAAAAATCACCCCTGAAAGCTGGAAATTCACTGAAGGGAGAGAAAAGGGATTCAGACCTTCTCCTTCCTTGGGAGCTCCTTTGGCATCCAAAAATATCCTCAAGTGGGCCTCCGAAGAAGTCAAATGAGAAAGGGTCCTCGCCCCTGAAGAACTCCTTGAAGACCTCCACGGGGTCACGGAAAGTGAAGACAAACTCGAAAGGGTCAACGAAGGAAGCCTGGTTGGCTTTGGCACCTCCATCCACTCCTGCCTCACCATAGCGGTCATAGACGTCACGTTTCTTGGCATCGGACAACACCTCGTAGGCCTGGGCCACTTGCTTGAATTTTCTTTCTGCTTCTTCCTTGTTCTCGGGATTTTTGTCCGGGTGCCACTTGAGCGCCAGCTTGCGGTATGCCTTCTTGATGGCCTCTGATGAGGCCTGCCGAGGCACACCCAGCACCTCGTAGTAGTCCACCATGTTGGACAGCCCTCTAAGGCCAGAGGCTTGCTTCCCAGCCCCGTGGGGCGGGACGAATGCGCGGTCAGGCGCAGGCGCCCCACAGGGACGCCCTTGTGACGTAGCAATTTTTCATTGGTTGAAGCTGAGTTTGCCTCACCATCCCAGAATTCATTGCTCTAGGGGCTTGGAGGAGCTCTGTGACGCGATGGACGTGTTTCCACCCGCTCCTGCCCCTCCCACCTTATTGGCACCTCTTCCTCCACACACTACCCCTGCTGTCTCCAAGTAGGGTAGAAAAGAGGGAACTTAGGCGGAGGGGAAGAGTGTGACTCTTGCTACTTTAGAAAATGTTTTTCTTGAAGTCAGCTTGGAATCAACCTTCGCCTCACCCTGGGGGAAGGCTAGGGTGATAGGAGTGGAGTTTGACTGACCCTGGGCCCAGGGCCAATCATGTGTTACAGAGGACTGCAGCAAACGTTTTTGGCCTCAGAACCCATTTGCTTTCTTGTTTATATGGGTTATTCTGTCATATATTTCATAGGAGAAATTTAAACAGAATTTTAACAGATATATTCATTAGTCAATTTAAAAACTCATTACTAACATTAATCATATTGTTAGGAGAAAATAACTTTTTTGGAGAAAAAAAAATCAGTGAGAAGAAGGGTGTCGTTTGGTAACTTTCAAATCTCTTTTTATTTTATGGCTTAAAGAAGAGAGTTGGAGTCTCTGCTTCTGTGTTGACTCTATTGTGATATTGCAACATGGCCTCAGAAGATTCCCCTATACATTTATGGAAGAATGAGAGGGGAAAAGTTAGACAGCATCATTGTTAGGGAAATCGTTTTGACTTTGTAAAATTACCTTGAAAAATTCTTTCAGATCCCCAGAGTTCCCTAGCCCATCTGAGAATCACTGGACTAGAAAATTAACTTTATTAAAACTTGCAGCCATATTTAAAGCACTGTGAGTAAACTCAGGATGTTGTGATTATTCCTACTAAAACTGCTATGTCATGACTGTGGATTTTCTTTTTGTTACTTCTTAACATTCGAGTTCTCTCCATTTTCTCCTTATTCTCTCTTGGTGCTGTATTCCTTGCTTTGATCCGTTTGAGGCAACACCCCAATAAAAGTCCTTTAGTTCTAAAAGGGGAATAATTAACCAATGAACTTTCTAATATTTCATCATGAAGAGTAGTAGGTCTAGCTGGGTGCATTAAGCTCACCAGAACAAACTGGTTCATATCACGTAGACTGACTGAACTTGAACCCCTGGACTTGGCGCTTGGCAAGCATGCAATAAATAGCAAGAAGCTTATCAGGAGTAAAGTCCAGTAGGAACAAAGCAATTTGGGAACGTATAAAGCAAATTTTGTGGGAAGGCAAGTCATCCAGAATGGAGGGTAAAGTGAAGAGAAAGGGATGAAGCAGAAGGAGTAAACAGGAAAAATAAGCTTGGACAGGGGACTGAGGTCCACTCCAAGAAGTCCCAGTGGCAAGGCTGAAGAGTCTAAGTTTTCTTATAGGCTCTAGGAAGCCATTGACCACAGTGCCAGAAGTGGGGGTGGGGTGGGGCAGGGCTGGCACAGCTAATAGGGTAAATCAGAGGGACAGCTAGAAGGAGTTGAGGGAACGGTGGCTGGTTCCTTGGAACAGAACCATGTCAGCTAAACCCGAGAGGCAGTGGTAGAATCATCCAGATTCAGCATTTGCTTGGGTATGGCACCTAGAGCAGAAGAAAGGAAGAAAAAAGGAAGTTGGTCCGTACAGAAATGTTCACTGTCTGTGAAAGTGAGATGAGGGTTCCAGGGTGGAAACCCCTTTTATGAGGAAGGTGTGCATTTTTACATAGTCTAGTAGCAAACTACTTGATGAAAGGCAGAATAGAAGAAAACACTGCAGAAGTTTGAGGAAGATAGCCTTGTTTTCTCTGGAAGGTCCCACTTAGGATCCACAAGAAAGTGTTGATGTTGCTTGTTTGGTATTGAGCCCCTCTCTTCTGATCTGATCAGCTAAGAGAGTCCCAAGTGGTGAGACTATTGACTTCTAGCTGTCATTTAAGAAAGAACCTCTTTATGGGTTCCAAGACCCTTTTACAGATTCCCACTGCTCAGTAGCTCCCCAAGAAAGATCAGGTTGCTCCCGTGTTCTGTGTTTCCTCAGCTTCCAGAGCACACCCCCCTCTGCAATATAACTGTCCAGTTTGTTTCTGTCTGCTGGACCTCTTCCTTACAGCAGGAAGCCATTTCTAACAGATTTTCTGGACCTGCTCCTAACATTGTGCCTGGAGCATAGTAGGGATCACATGTCCTTAAATATTTGGTGAAAGAGAGAATTAGCAATGAGTTGTGTCAGGTCTGCTCAGACTCCAAGGCAGAAGCTTTATTGGATTGCACAGCAGTGGTTCTCATAGTAGTTCATGAAGATGGATGTGGATTGCTGGACATCCAGATTAGGAAACGGTATTTCCCTGATCTGAAGTAGAGTGGGGCCCCAAACCATGCAGCTATATAGAATCCCCCAAAAAGCTCCAAGGGCTGGGATATAGCTCTGTGGTAGAGCACCAGCCTAGAATGTGTGAGGCCCTGTGTTGATCCCCAGCACAGAAAAATAAATAGATAGATAGATTCAATAGAGGAATAGCTCTGAGGCTGTGTGTGATGCAGGAAAAGTCATAAGATCACTATCGTATTGATTGTGTTTGCCATCTCTTTGATGTGATCTGTGGATGAACTCTGTGACTTTGGAACTTTGGAAAAATTATCAAGAATTATTGCTTTTAAAGTTTAACTTGAATTGAAGCTTTCAGAATTGCAGAGAAGTGTTCAACAAAGGGCAAGAGCATTGCTACATCTTTTCTTCTAGGCCCAAGAAAGAGTGCTGGAGGCTGGGGAGGAACTTCAGGGCATGTGTGTGTGTCCCTATGGAAGTACATGCAAATCTAGAGGTCTGTTGATGAAGGATGCTGGCTTAGGGAAAAGGGTTAGTACCCTTGTATATACGCTCCATGGAACACCAAAGCTTTAAAGTCAGCCATTTCTCCATGAAGTCTTCCAGCGTATCTATAGGTGTGAGTGGCTGTAGTGTCAGGATCTGTGCTTTTATTTTGGGACTGTGTAGAACAGCAGTGGATCCCAAAAGAAAGGAGTGCCGTGTTCAGTTCTGTCTATACCTGGGCTTGCCTGTTCTTCAGGAGGGGTGACTCTGCTATGATCTCCTAAGACATCAGCTAGTACTGTGTGAAAACCTTCTCTTTCATTGCAGATTCTTTTTGTCTGCCTTTTCTTTCTTTATGTTAACTGGACAGTGACTTGGGGATCGCAGCTTTCTTTCTAACTTATAATTCATTGCAAGTTTCGACCAAGGACGTATACCACTCTCTGTACTACCAGAGACTGTGAGAGTTGTTAAGAACTACAGGCTCTGTGCACTCACAGAGTAGCTCTACCACTTAAGATAGACAGGACTCTGGAAAATCTCTTTGCCTCTCTTGGCCTCAGTATCTTTACAAAGTGGGGAAAATGCTATGATATCTCCTTTATGGCATAGTTTTAAGGATGACATAAAATACGTTGTGGAATGCTTAGCTTGACAGTGTTTGGCACATCGTACAAGCTCAATAAATACGAATTCTCGTTCTTATTTTTGTTCATCTGCTTCCTTTGCTGGGCTCAACATATATTTGTGGGACAAATGAACCAAAACTCACTGCCAGTGGTCAGCCACCGCCCTGAGTGAGCTGTGGAGGAATGCTTGGCCCTTCACAGTCCAAAGCGGATCTGCAATGGCAGTTTCCAAAAGGCTAAGAAATACTGTTTTATTTCTGGAAGGGAAGTTTACTGTGTCACCTTGTGGTGCTTTTTCCTCTCTAGTAGTATTTTCTTGATCTCTTAAAACATTAACGGATCCAAAGGTACTATAGATGTTTTGCTTTCTGTTCTTACTCGCGAGTGTGATTTGAAGTGAGAATTCCAGCCTGTTAAGCCTATTGTCTATTGCGGTCTATTAAGAAAACCCATTGGTATCCACCCTCTTGATTTCTAAAAGTAAACCTCCTGCTGCCCTTGCACATCAGTGCCTTGGGTCATGTGACACAATCAAACATTAACTTAGTGTGTACATTGGCTCTGGCTATATGGGAGCTGGTGAAGGCGAGCAAAGGCAGGGGCGCCATGGCTATGGCGTCTCAGGGCCCGCGCCTGCTTGTTCTGGGCCTTCTGCTGTGGGCTCTCCGGCCCTTGGGGTCCCATGCTGGGAAGCTGTTGGTGGTTCCAGTGGGAGGCAGCCACTGGCTGAGCATGGTCGGGGTCATCCAGCGGCTGCAGCAGAGTGGACATGAAATAGTGGTTGTGGCGCCAGAGGCCGTATTGCATATAAAAGAAGAGTCATTCTACACCTTGAGGAGGTACGCTGTGCCATTCCGGAAAGAGGACATGGAAGCCAGTTTCAGTGAACTTGGGCATAATGTTTTTGAGAACGATCCTTTCCTGCAGCGTATGATCAAAATTTACAAGAAAGTCAAAAAGGACTCCGCTTTGCTTTTGTCTGGCTGCTCCCACCTTGTGCACAACAAGGAGCTGATGGCCTCCCTGGCAGAAAGCAGCTTCGACGTTGTGTTGACAGACCCTTTCCTCCCCTGTGGTGCCATCGTGGCCCAGTACCTGGCTCTGCCTGCTGTTTTCTTCTTGAATGCATTGCCGTGTGGACTGCACTATGAAGGCACCCAGTGCCCCAACCCAGTGTCTTATGTGCCTAGGTCTATGTCATCGAACCCAGATCACATGACCTTCCTGCAGCGGGTGAAGAATATGCTCTTTGTCTTGACAGAGAAAGTCACATGCAATGTGGTTTATTCTCCCTACGCGCAACTTGCTTCAGAAGTCCTTCAGAGAGACGTGACTGTCCAGGACCTTCTAACCTCTGCATCTATCTGGCTACTCAGAACTGACTTTGTTAACGACTTCCCCAAGCCCGTCATGCCCAATATGGTTTTTATTGGTGGGGTCAACTGCCTTCACAAAAACCTGCTCTCCAAGGTGTGTATTTGAATGGGATATTTACATGCATGCATTCTTGGGAGCTCCTTAGATGAAGGAACTTTCTGAAGGTATCTGCTATGTGAACATACTGATACAGTTTTAAAGATTTCTTTTGTTAATTTTCATTTCACAAGTCTCCTAGACTTGGGTTTGTTTTTAGCATCCCTTCTGAACACTTTCTTTGTATCTAAGATTTTGAGAAGGCATGTCTTGGGCATTTTATTTTGCATGCTTCATGGATAGTGATCAATGTAATGCAACAGGCATTAAATGTGCACACAGAGTGCTGAGTTTGGGGCATCTTGTAGAGAACAAAAATGTATGGCATACTCGTGGCTTGACTGAGCCAGATGCTTGCGGTTTAAGTCCATTGAAATAGGCCTTTGACATTCTTAGATCCTGGCAAGGAAAGTTGCCTATCTTGTCTTGGTTAAAGTTCCAGTTTCAGATATTCTAGCAGGAAGCCAGGTCCCGCAGCCTCTGTCTTTCTCTTCTCATAAGTGACCTACACAATAGGCAGGTTTTGCCATTGGGCAGAAAGGTAATGGATCTCATTCCCTGGCCGGCTAATATGCTAGCTTTTCCCTACTGAATGTGAGGTGAGCACAAAACTGGTACGAACATCCTCTTCTAAATGTCAGGAGAGATGATGGAGAACAAGAGAGGCCCCTCCGCACGGAGGGCTTGGGGAGGACTTTCCTGGGAGGAACATTTAAAGGCATTCATTTATTTAATGATTCTGTGTTGGTGGCGAAACTTCTGGGCTGAAAACAGTTCTTCTTATTCCTATAACTGTGTGTGTGTGTGTGTAATTTTCATTGCTTCTTGTACAACATTTACTTATTTATTAATATGTTGTGGGTATTGGTCTTGTTCTGAACAGTATGTCTGGGTTTTTTAACTGATCAATAGTATTTCATGATATTTAGGTCCCACAGTTTATTCTGCTAGCTGTCTAATCTAGTTTTCTATGGAAGAACATTGGAATTTGTACTCCAGGACATTTTGTTGTGACTTCCAACATTCTCTCAACAAAGATCAGATATTCTGTAGTTTTCTTCATACCTGTTCTGCCTCTCATTCACTCTTCTTGGGTCTGTTTTACCACTATGACCATGTCAAGTTTTCCATTTCTAGCGTCATTCTTGCTATTTAGCTATCTTGCCAAAATATTTCTTTGCATTAAAAAAATTTTTTTTAAGGTAAAGTCCCTCTAGCTTGCTAAGTTGCATAGGGTGAGCTCAAACTTGCCAGCCTCCTGCTTCCGGCTTCAGAGTGCTGGTATTGCAGGTGTGTGCCACCATGCCAGCTGCTTTCCGTAAATTTAAAAAAACTGACATGCTGTCATGTTCTTATAAAGGAACCTTAGGTTCTCCTGTAAGTTCCATGCCAAATATCAGTGTTATCCAGTTCTCTAAATTTTCTGAGAATGGTTGTACGATTCTGGCACTAGCAAGGATTCTTGTCTGGCTGCTGATTTGAATAGAAATTGACGTTAATGTTATCATTTTGTGTTCTGTTTGCCATTGTTCAGGACAAACAGTCTTTAATTAAATTATTTCCTTTTTTAAGATGTTTATGGGAGAAGCCACTCAATTTTATCAACTGCCTTTATGTCACTTATTGATGTAATTATGTTCCCTCTCCCCATAAATTTGTCCACCTTGTGAATTGCACAGAGTATAAACTGGTTGCTGGCTTGTTGGTGCAAGCAGGCTTAGGTGTGAAAATATTTGTGTAAATTGTACCTGATAGTAGCGTTCTTTATTTTGTTCAGTGTTTTAATCAGAAATTTCACTTTTAAAGTATTAATCTCTCTACCCTGCAGTATTTTTGTTCACATTTCTCTAGTACCTCCTTAGTACTCGTTTGTCTTTGAGGTTCTTTTATTTTCGAACAACATGGAGTTGAAACGTTTAATCTGGCCAGATAGATTGCTTCAGTAGGTTCATTTTGCATGTTCGAGTTTATCAGTGGCTAGATTTGATTGTAACTCTTCCAATTTATTTTATGTTTCATTTACTTTGCCCTTTTCCCTTTGCCTAACTTTTGCAGTTTGGAAAGTTAGAGTTTATTTTTTCTTTGCACTTTTGTTAGTTAAAAAGTGCGACTCTGTACTTCCGATACTCCAATGCCAATTGTCCCGCTTCCAACCGTCTTGGTAAAAGTTCTGAACTTCAAGAACAAAGATAAGGAAAAAAAGATTTAAAAAGAATGAAGATCCTGTATCAAAATTTATAAAAATAGAAAGGATTGAGGGTGTATCTTGATGAAAGTGTGCATTCATAAACCTCTAGGTTTAGTTCACAATACTACAAAAAACATTTCCAGGTACCTGTAATCTCAGGTACTTGGGAGACTGAGGTAGGATGATCACAGGTTCAAGGCCAGTCTGGGCAACTTAGCAAAAGCCTTCTGTGTCAAAATAAAATAAAAAGGGCTAAGGATATAGCTTAGTGGTAGAGCACCCCTGGGTTTGATCCTTGGCACAACAAAAAAAAAGAAGGAGGAGGAGG